>NW_024412395.1:64544358-64745566 GCF_014898765.1 Herpailurus yagouaroundi | reverse complement strand
TCTCTCTCTCTCTCTCTCTCTCTCTCTCTCTCTCTCTCTCTCTCTCTCGATAGTTGCGACCCATTGGGTTTGGCTTATTTGATTTTTTTTGTTTTTAATGTATTTTTAGGGTAGAGGCTGGATCCTGTCCAGAATCTTAGAGAAAGAAAATGTTCCCCACCCACCCCCACCACCCCCACCACTCGTTTGTAGAGATCACAAGTGTTTGTGTTGGTAGTTTGGGAGGTGGGTGCTGGCCGCGGTGGTGGTGGGGGGGGGCGGGGTTGTTGTGGCGATGTGAGTGGAAGTGGATAGAAGGTAAAAACAGGGACTCTTGGTTAATGTGTTCCTGGACCTGGCGTCCCCCCTCACCCATCTCCCCCGAGAAGCTCGGTTCTTCCTAATTTGCCAAAGCTGAACGGAAAGGGATGCTTTGCCGCAAAGAAGCTGCTGCCACGAGCCCTGCTTTGCATTTCTCTATAGTTCTTTTCCCACCCACCACAGAGTGCTAGCGAACAAAAAGCGTTTGCCCTAGAAGCGACCTGAATGGAAAATCTCCTGCAAAGGAACTAATGGGTTCGTTATGGAAAGTAGGGGATGGGGGTCTGCTGCGTTCCCTGAGGACGGACCATCAGGCTGGTTTTTAAGGGGCCAAGGCAGCCATCCTCCTGGATGTGCCCTCCCACCCTGCCTCTCACCCAGTTGATTCTCTCTTTGTGTAAGTTTAACTCCTCTGAGGTGGTAGGGTGAGAGCATCCCATCAGGTATATATACGACTCATTAGTCCGCACTTAAAAAAGATCGATAGCAGGCGGTGGGATGCTGGGAGATGGTGCCTTCAATGGATTTGCTGAAGGCTTTATTTTCCTCTAGCCTTGAATGGCTTAATTGGTTAAAGCAGATTCCAGACATTCTGATGCTCCTATGTCAGCGCAAACTGCACTTTGATACAACCTGTGTTTATCTTGTTTATTTGAAGGTCAAGATTTCAAGGCATTCCATTCTGGGTATCCCACAGATAGCATTTTATACAGCAATGATTCTGCAAACTACAATATGGTCCTTAAATGAATCTGCCAGTTTGATATTACTCTATGAAAGAGGAAGAGAAGGGAGAGAAAAAGAATGTTTATAATAAGAGGCGATAATCATGTGAGTAAATTATAACTTACAGGGATAGAAGAGGGGAGTGCTAGATTTATCTAAGGGAATTTCCCCATGTGCCATGCTTCAGTTCAAACAAAGAAGGAAAAAAAAAGTTGATGTGGATTGATCATAGCTCATTATGAAGTGTCACAGTTATTTAGAGGTATTGGCTAAATTTCTCAGATATCCACTTGGGGGAGTCTGGAAGTCTTGGGAGAAAAAGAGCGCAAGAATTTCCAAAACTTATATACTCAATGGAACAGATCACCTAATAATTTGTTAGAATTCAGTGTGAACATAATTCTATTAGGAAAAAAATAAGTGATATCCACTAAATATTGTGTGGAAATTAAACTCATTTTGCCACCTATCATTACAGCTATTTTTCATTTATATTTTGAGGATGCAGGCATTCTCTGTACATATCATTTTGGGAACAATTAATGACCTGTATGATTTTTATTACATGTTCTGAAGTTTTCAAAACTTCGAGTTATTAGACAAGAGATAAAAATCTTCTTTATTACTGAACCATAGTAAGGCATCTCCTTAGGAAATGGAAGATGCTTTCTATGTGAAAGAATCAGATAATACAGTTTTCTTGTGTGTGCAAGTCATAGTAATCTAAGCTAGGTTTCTGAAATATTTCCCTCAAAAAATACTTCTAAAAAAATGGTCAGATCTTTATCTACATCATGAAGCTGAATTTCCAGTTCAGGAAACAGGAACATTTATAGGAATTGTCCCATGTAACATAATATCATTTATATGGAAAGTCACATTGTATTTCTAGTAGCTGTTTATATAGCATATATATCATAAATATCATATATAAGTGAATATCTTATGATACATATATATCATTGTAATAAATAAAGTATCTTAATAATCTCTGAAAGGTCACTTCACTTTCAGAAATGTCTACTTTTGCTACTTACATGCTTGATGGTATGATGGGGTGGCTTTAGACTGTGACATGTAAAACTATTTGTAAATGGTAATAAACGCACCACAGATTTGCTGCTATACATGATGTTGACAGTTATGAAAGAATATACATTTTTTTCATAAAATTTGTCCTTAATGTTTCTCTCTATATGTGGTAATCTATCTCAAAATTACCTAATAGTGTGATCAGCAAGATTCTGTACCTACACCTTGAATTTAAATAGATATATTTCAGAAGAGAGTGCAGTTGCCTTTTGTTTACCCTTATCTCAATTGAGTAGCCACATCTATAATGATCATTCAAATAAAACGACTAATCACACTGTATGATAATTGCTATGCCATTACCAATGGGCTCTGTAACCTGTGGACTCCTTTATCACATTAACCTTAATGTTCGAGACAGCAAACCACCACCATGTGCAGTCTGGCTTCTAACTATAACAAACAACCATTAAACATAGTGGAGTTTTTATATCAAACATGAAAGAACCTTTTCATTTGAATTTTGCTAAAAATGAAGAGAGAAGATAAGTAGAGAATCAGGACTTCCCCATCATCTCAGATGCTAATAAATTGAAATCAGTAGACAGCGATAAATTATGCCTTTCTATCTTGCTGTTCCCATATCTTTCCTTCTGTAATGGTGTAAAGAAAAAAGTTCATAAGAAAGCATCTTTAAATTCTTTATTATGTTATAATCTCTGATACCCATGGCCTAGTCTCATTATTTAAAGTAATTCTGATTTCTGTTATTAGTAATTATTTTGACATAGATTATTTCTATGGAACAATGCTACCCAAATTTTTAAAACTTAAATATTTCTTCTCAGTCACTCAGAGAATTTACGAGACCTGAATATCAGAGACCTGGAGACCTAGGCTAAATATCTAACTGCTATTATAAATATGCAGAGTCAATATTTTGTAATCAGAAAATATTTTATTTGAAAATATCTTATGGGATAACTATATATCACTTGAGTTTAATCGGAAACTTTTAAAATGAAAAAAATTCAATTAATAATTTAAGTATGAAACTTTTAGATAATGATATTAGTCTAAAAAAATTGCAGTTCATTTTTGCAACCATGCTTCAATTTTTCTCTTTCTACAACTGTGATTTTAAATCAAGATCCCCTAAGCTCCATGCTTGTACTAATTTACCTCATTCTCTTTTCCTCATCTTGCTTTCCTTAACCAAATTTGGATAGCAATTTTCTGCTCAGCAACTAGGTATTGTTCCTGACCACCTCCTGTCTCACACAAGATTTCAGGACAATGTTGCTGATTTGAAATGCAAAACCAAGGTCTTGCCTCATTTCCCAAACCAGTGTCTAGACCCCTGCATCCAGAATCCCTGCCCCAGTTCGCTCTGCCCAGCTCTTCCAGAGGAAAGTAAATCTTTTTTTTAAGTTTGCTTAACTGCTATTTGAGACCATATGTTACTACCTCCACATGCTTAGAGTGCCTACCTCCTGTCATTACAATCTCTGGATGCTTTTACTCTGTCTGAATAACTTCCTATCACTAAAGTGAATGATCCACAAATTAGATTCACTTTTCGGTCCCCACTTCAGCCTTACCTGAGCTTCTATGAACAAAGTTCCTGCGCTTATGTCACCTTGAAAAAAAGAAAAGAGTATATTTCAGTGTTTTTCAAAGGTGTGTGTGTGATATATACTTAGTGGTTACAGGGTATATTATTGGGATTCAAAACTTTCCTTTTCATTCCTATAATAATCTTAACATAATAAGCATATTCTTGATCATTATTGAAATCATATAATAATAATTTGTCACGAAGTTTTGTCACTGTATATCTTTTGTTTGCATTCATTTTTGTGATCACATTGGTGTCAGGTGTTACTGCTTTTATTGTTTTGGACTAATATGGAAAAATCTAAAAACTTAACACATAATTGTTTTGCTTATTTTTAGATAAGACCAAATGATATCATGACATCTGCATGAATGAAGGTGTGGCATAGTTAAACTGGAGAAAAGTGACGAAGGAATTATATCACCATAGAGCACCCATATTCACCATAATCATCAGGCATGCTTAGATCAGTATTGACACACAAATACTCATGAAAACATTCATGTGTTGAGACTGGATTTGGTTTCAGCAGAGCAAAATCATCTGTTGTATTAAATTAAGATTGTAAATTTGGATATTTTGTCATATTTTTATTTGATTTCTATTTTTTTATTTTGTATTTACACAAAAGCTATAAGCATATGGGATTTTACAATTAGTCTGATGTTAACATATTTGAGTAAAATTATGCCACAAGTGAACTTAATCTGTGCTAGGAAATCTTTAAAAATGATCTATATGTTATTCACGTATGAGAAACACTGGCATATCCTAGTCATAGGATATGTACTGAATAAATATTATTGAACTTACCTGCAGCTGATACTATTATTGTATGAATTGAAAGGAGATGGTGACTTTTTTAGGTAATTATTAATTAATTATTACCTAAAAGTAGGTCTATCTCCCACATTCCTGTTTCTGTATTTCAATTCTGCTGGGTTTAAATATGGGGCCTCTTAAAAACAAATACTGTATTCTCTGAAATCTAATACTCCATCAATTACAAGATGTGTATTTTTTTATCTCCACTACAAATGCAAACACACTGTCAATTAAGTGCAAGAAGCCACTGATTATACGACATCTGAATTATGGAGATGTTAAAAACAAAAAGACATCCTGGAATCAATGAACTATGAAACTTATATCTGCATAGACTCTACTACAATTAAAAACTTACTAGAAATCACTTTATTTATTTTTTTTATTTAAAAAAAATTTTTTTTCAAACGTTTATTTATTTTTGGGACAGAGAGAGACAGAGCATGAACGGGGGAGGGGCAGAGAGAGAGGGAGACACAGAATCGGAAACAGGCCCCAGGCTCACGGGGCTCGAACTCACGGACCGCGAGATTGTGACCTGGCTAAGTCTGACGCTTAACCGACTGCGCCACCCAGGCGCCCCTAGAAATCACTTTAAATATGTCCAGCTACAACAACAATGGAATAGTGAATTAACAATGGCTTAACTTCAGTTACTTCACTTCCTAGATATTATCTTGTTTTCAAGCTCTAATTTCTCTGATCTCTGGCAATTTCCCGAGAGTTGATATTGGTCAGGCCTGGTAGAATAGAACATCAATTTAGCCTTCTCTTTGATACTAATAGATGTGGACATGTGTCTTGAGTGGCTGAAGGAAATGTAGAAATTGTGGAAATGTGGGAATTAGTGAATATGCAAAACGGATCACAGAGAAATTTCACAATTTTGCTTAGTTTCAACCCTAAGAGAAAGATTAAATAATTGATATTATGCAGTGTTTTCACATGCCTTAAAAGAATGGTAGATCACATATTGAACAATGTAATATATGTATCTGATACTGATAATGTTTTTTTATCTTTTTTATCCCCTTAATTTTCAATTCTAATATTAGCATTTGGGATAGCAGCCAGAACAATGCTAATTTAAGAGCCAAAGCTACATTTCTAATATGTTGCCAAAGAAATTAATGTAATTGGATGCTATATAACTAACTTACCAAAAGGATAACATTAAAATATATTATTATTAGTCAAGATAAAGATGAACAGTTATTACATTCCTTCATTTCACAGTCTTTTTGGAAAGCAAGCTGGCCACATCTATTAACATTAAAATTGCATATAACTTTTGACCTAGCCATTGTATTCCTGGGACTCTCTAAATAGAATAAAAGGATATTCCCATGAACACTTAATGCAATATTGTTTAATTGTTCATAGTTAGAAAAAACTGGAAACAAAGGAAATTATCATCAATAAATGAATAGTGACATAAGTTATTATATATGTCACAGACTTTGCATCTATTAAAATAATACATAAGTTATTATACATATCACAGACTTTGCATCTATTAAATAATCTATTAAAATAAAATCTATACCTTTATTTGGTAGGATTATATAGTTATTTTATTGTATAAGAAATGTAGCATACAAACAAAAGAAGAATATAAAATAGGATTTAGTTTGGTATATTGAAAAAAACTAAGAACATGTGTATATATTTGCCAAAGAAAAGGCAGGCAGGAATATAGGTAAGGCTATGTGAAGTTTGATAATATATTTTAACGGTAGGTATGAAGGAGAAGAAAGAACTAGAAGAGAAGGAAAAAGCTAGGGAGGTGAAGAAAAAAGATAAAACTGACATGCATATACATACAGGCACATATATGGGTAAAAATCTAGAAAAAAAAGAAAGAAGGAAGAGAAGGATGGAGGAGGATGCAAATGGCACCAAAACTAATATATGTGAGGAATAATAAAAGAGAGATGAAAGGAAGGAAAATATTGGGAAGATACTAAAATGAAAGCAATTTGTCTATAATGGCCAGTAGAGATGGGGATGAGGTAATGAATCAAGGAAATGGTTTCGAACTAGAATTGATAAGATTTACCGATAGATTTGGGTGTGGGTGATGAAAAGACCAACACAGCATAACAGAATTTGACTGTAGTTACTTGTGCAGTATACTGAGATGGAAAAGTCTAGAGAGATTGTGAAAAATGCTAAAATTTAGAGTTTTAATAAGCTTGAGATGCATTTTAGATGTATAAGCAGAGAGAGTAGACATGGCCAAGTATAAAGTCTAGAGTAGAATCAGAATCTCATTTGGGAGTCAGGGGCAAATCAGTGCCATTTACAGCATGAGGTTGTAAGAGATCACATGAGAGTACAGACAAAGGGCTCTAGGACAGATCAGGTTTGGTTCTGGGAAAAGCAGCTCTAAAACAAGACAGAAAATGAGCTGCTAAACAGTGCTTAAAACCAAAAGAATATGATGACTTGGAAGCCCACCACCACCATCCCCTAGCAGAAAAGGGTCAACGTTAAGGAGAGATTGATCAACTGTGAAAAATGCTATTGATAGCTCAAGTAAGATAAGATCAGAGGAATGATCTCAAGTTGTCCATCTTGAAGGTTATTGGTAACGTGGACAAAGCAGTCTCTGGGATATACCAAAAGGACAGTATAGGATTTATAAAAATTGAATTCTGCAATAGAGTTAAGAAACTAGGTATATGTGCTATTCATATAAGATAAATTTTGTGGAAATATTGCTCTATATAGAATAGATGTGTGCAAAGTCAAGAACAGATGGAATGTCAAAACTCAGTAGTGTCCCACAACACAATCTGCATATGCTTGAACTCCTGCTCTTCTCTGGCACACATTTTGCTAATGAAAGGAAGGGATTGAGGAGATTTTCACCAATGTCTCAAATTTATGTATGGTCTTTTTGAATTAGAATCAAGTTAATATAATTTCAAAATATATACATTTTGTTAACTGATCAAATTGGCTTATAAATAAACATTTTGCAGGGCTAATGAGGTAATGTGACATGGACACTTTATAATATTCACATGGAAATATTTAGCAGTATAATGTTTATTAAAATTAACTTGAAAATATGTATCACAAACCTCATCCCCCATTCACATCCACAAAGCTTAAACTTGTCTTCCAGATGATTCAGTTCTATACAAAATTGATTGTTCTGATGGTGGAACCCTGAGCCAAGTAACTTCAAGAGTCTCATACTAAGTATCATTAAGGGCCAATAATATTTTGTGTGCCTGGACTGTAAGAAGCTCAGGAAGTATCAATGGACCTTATTATCACAATGTACCCTTCTTCTATATAGATCAAGAGTGTAGAATGTTCCTAAAAACATATTCTTAAGATCTACTTGCTTTCTGACACATCAGAACCTTTATAATAGAATTATTCACTTAAGTTAGTATGAACTGGATTTTTAAACATGTTAGTGAGGATTCTGAATTCTAGTTATAAATCTCAAGGAGGAAACCAGATACTTGTTTTTCTATTACATATGATAAGCACCATAACCAACATAAAATGTGAATAATGGAAAATGGTTAAATAATGCAGGAAAACTGAAAATTATGGTATTGCAAATAATACAATAATATTTTTAAATGTTTATTTATTTATTTTGAGAGAGAGAGAGAGAATGAGTGGAGAAGAGGCAGAGAGAGAGAAGGAGAGACAGAATCCTAAGCAGGCTCCATGCTGAGTGTGGATAATCCCAAGCAGGTTCCATGCTAAGTGTCCCAATAATATTTTAATATCATGAAAAAAATGATCATGAAGATACTATTATAAAAACTGCAGGTATAAAATTGCATCTTAAAGAACAAATATTGTTAAAATGTCTATATTACCCAAAGTAACCTAAAGATTTATAGCAGGGGCACCTGGGTGGCTCAGTCAGTTGAGCATCTGACTCTTGATTTCAGGTCTGGTCATGATCCCAGGGTTGTGGGATCCAGCCGCATATAGGGCTTCTCACTGAGCGTGGAGCCTGCTTAAGATTCTCTCTCTCTCTCTCTCTCTCTCTCTCTCTCTCTCTCTCTCTCAAAAAAATCAATAAAAAATTTTAAAAAGATTTATTGCAATTCTCATCAAAATACCAACAGCATTTTTCACAGAACTAGAAAAAAATTAATTTATATGGAACCACAAAATATCCAAATAGCCAAAGGAATTTTGAAAAATAAAAGCAAAGCTGGAGTTATCACAATTGCAGATTTCAAGTTATATTACAAAGTAATAATCAAAACAGTATGGTACTGGTACGAAAATAGACACATAGATCAATAGAATAAAATAGAAAACCTGAAAATAAACCCATAATTATATGCTTAATTAATCTTTGACTAAGCAGGAAAGAATATCCGATAGGAAAAAGATAGTCCTTTTGACAGATAGTGTTGGGAAATTGGACAGCTGCATACAAAAGAATGAAACTATCACTTCCTTTCACCATACACAAAAATAAATTCAAAATAGATTGAAAAACTAAATATGAGACTTAAAACTGTAAAGATCCTAGTAGATGGTACAGGCAGTAATTTCTCTGACATCGGCCATAGCAACATTTTTTTTTTTAGATATGTCTCCTAAAGCAAGGGAATTAAAATAAAAAATAAACTACTGGGATTATGCCAAAATAAAAAGCTACTGTACAGGAAAGGAAACAATAAAAAACTAAAAGACAAAAACTACAGGATGGGAGAGGATATTTGCAAATGACATATCTGATAAAGGATTAATATCCAAAATATATAAAGAACCTAAACAACTCAGCACCCAAAAATAAAAAAAAAATAAATGGGCAGAAGAAATGAACAGACATTTCTCCAAAGAAGACACATAGATGGCCAACAGACACATGAAAAGATGCTCAACATCACTCATCATCAAATACAAATCAAAACCACAACAATGAGAGATCACCTCACACTTGTCAGAATGGCTAAAATAAAAAAAACAGGAAACAGCAAGTGTTGGTGAGGATGTGGAGAAAAAGAACACTCCTGCACTGTAGCTGGAAATGCAAACTGTTGCAACTGCTGTGGAAAACCCTATGGAGTTTCCTCAAAAAGTTAAACATAGAACTACCCTACAATCCAGTAAATCACACTACTGGATATTTGCCCAAAACTACAAAAACACTATGTTTATTGAAGCATTATTTAAAATAGCCAAACATGGAAGCAGCCCAAATGCCCATGGATAGATAAATGGATAAAGAAGATATGGTATATATACACCAAGAAATACTGTCCAGCCATAAAAACTAATGAAATCTTGCCATTTGCAATAATATGGATGGAGCTAGAGAGTATAATGTTAAGGGAAATAAGTCAGAGAAACAAATACCATATAATTTCACTCATTCATGGAATTTAAGAAGCAAACAAAAAACTGAGCAAAGGAAAAGAGGGAGAGAGAGAGAGAAACAGATTCTTAATTATAGAGAACAAACTGATGATTACCAGAGGGGAGGCAGGTGGGGGCATGGGTAAAATAGGCAGTTGGGTTTAAGGAGTGCACTTGTCATGATGAACACTGGGTGATGTATGGAATTGTTGAGTCAATATACTGTACATCTGAAACTAACATAACACTGGAATTTAAAATAAAATAAAGAAATAACACTGGTGTTATTTCATATCTCCTAAAAATAGGAATAAAATAAAATTGCATCTATATATACAAAAGAACACCTCTAGTCATACTCACAAGACACTAAAAAATGACTTTATGATATTATAACAAAGATTAATATGTAAATCTCTCAATAGTAAAATATTATTATTGTTCTTTAGATATTTTGCATATATTCATATTTTAAGTGATTATTTTCCTTTACACGAAGAAAAAATACATTTTACTAATTACTAAAGTCTAAGAAAATAAATTATTTTTTTTATCTAGAAAAAAAGAGAAATTATTAAAATATAACTAACAGTAGAGGAGGAATAAAAGGCATCTTACAACCACACACGTTTTAGAAAAGAATGGGAATAATTTAATTTTCCTATAAAAGGGAAAGCCTTTCAGATTATAAAATCCAATATGCCTAAATCTAGGGGCACCTGGGTAGCCAGTCTGTTAACATCTGGCTTTGGCTCAGGTCACGATCTCACGGTTTGTGAGTTCGAACCTGACATCGGGCTTTATGCTGACAGCTCGGAGCCTGGAGCCTGCTTCAGATCCCGTGTCTCCCCCTCTCCCCGCCCCTCCCTCACTCATGCTTTGTCTCTCTCTCTCTCTCTCTCTCTCTCTCTCTCTCTCAAAAATAAAATAAAAAATAAAAAATAAATATTAAAAAAAAACCCTTTAATATGCCCAAATCTAAAGTCATAAAGTTGAGTGTAAAAATTTAGGAAGAAAATGGAGTAATTAAGGGCAAACAGCAAGAAGAAAATCATAGTACATTTACATTTCTACCCTGTGAAGTAGAATTTGAGGCTGAAAATATCAGAGCACAGCTGATAAAGATAATATAACATTCACAAACATTTATGCACCAAAACATAAAAGCAAAATGCATAAAGCAAAAAGTCCTGGAAAAATAAAGGAACAATTCACAAAAGAAAAAAAAACACAAGATATTTTTGACAGATTTTCTATCAGATTATTCATAATAAAAATAGATTAACAGCATGGTATTAGTTTAAAGTTAGTGGTAATGTAAATTAATGCAACTGTTTGAAGGGTAAATTGGTTTTATTCATAAAATTTTTAAAAACGCATACCCCATGTCTCAGCCATCCCAGTTCTTACAAACTATTATACAGAAATAATACCATGAAGAGATAAAAATATAAGCACAAGACAGTGCTCACTGCAGAACATTTGAATACCTAAAATTGGGGAAAAAAAACAGTATGTCCATTAAAGGAGAATAACTAGCAAAAATTAATAAAAATGCATGCAATGGTATATTGATCAGTTCTTTAAAACATAGCTATGTCTCTATTTATGGGCCCAGCATGCTTCTGCTGAGTGACTCTGCTTCTATGTCTCTATTTATTAAGTAGGACTTTCATCTAATTAGACCAATAACCACAGTATGGCCTCATTTTGGTATTAGTAAATTAGCATATGTGTTTTTACAGACAGATAAACAGATGGATAGCTATATGCAGAGGAGAAAGGCAGAAATGCTGGGAATGCAATAGACACTTAACAGTGATTAATACTGTTTACATTAAGTTGGATGGTTTGGGGGCTAGGGTCAGGGAGTTTGGATGAAGAAGGAATCTTAATTCTTTAAATGATAACTTTTTTTTAAACTGATATTAAGTGGAGATGTAATAATTCTTGTTTGGAATTTTTCCTAATTTTCAAAAAAGTTAAACTTTTGTGCCTATAAACTGATCTAATTATCATGTCTTATTTATTTATTTATTTATTTATTTATTTATTTATTTATTTATCTGTTTGCTCTTTCAGTTTCCCAATAATATTAAGACACCTTAAGAGCAGCAACTTTGGCTGGTTTGCTTACCATCGCATCCCTGAAGTCTTGAGGAGTATCTTGAGCTTAGAATATGCTTAATAATTACTGTTGACTGAGTTTCAGGATCAAAGGAATTAGGACAAGTATTTGAAAAGGCAAACACATTATAACAATGCTTTTCCCCATGGCAAATCTCTTTGTTTTTATTTTATGTCAACAAACGTGTTGTCTCTCTATTTATAAACAATAGAACATGAAGTAAATTAGGTTTCCCCAGGAGATCAGTGAGAATAAACATCAGGTTCTCTAAAAAGACCCCAAAACAATAAAAACTTAAGTAAAGTAATTTATTTCCCTCATCTGTGATAGTCAGTGTATACGCTGACCTTGACAACAGTGTCAGTGACTCAGGATCTTCTACCTCGCTGTTCTGCCGTGCTAAATATGTGGCTTCTGTCTTACAATCTAGGATTAGCACTCTTGCTGTTATCACTGCATATATATTTCAGCAAATTCAAAGGCAGTAAGGGCAAATGGAGGGCATTCCCCTTCCCTTGAAGAAAATGGCTAGACGTTGCATATGACGTTTCTTTGCTATATTTAATTGGTCGTAACTTTGTCATATAGTCACACAAAGCTGCAACAGGAAGCTTGGGAATGTAGTGCTTGACTTTGTAATTGAAATGAAAGAGCTGTATTATTAAAGAAAAAAATTGATATTCTTTCACTTAATTAAGTTCCTAAATTGATGGGGCAATTTATTTGGGGAATATCAGATTGTAAGGAAATGATTTTTAAAAATTCCATGGAAGTATTATCATACCTACAGTTCAGAACATTTCAGTTATGCTACATAACCTAGGCAAGAGAAAACAACATTAGAATGTAACATTTTACAAAAATAAATTTAAAGGGAAATTTGGCGATAAGGGGAAATACATTCTATTTTTGTAAACTTCTACTTTCCACATAGCTCTTGTAAATTTTATAAATCCGTCACATTTAACCTCAAAATGTTGTTGTTGAATGTCAGGGCAATAGGCAGAAAACCCTAACATAAAGTATTTCACATTGGCATTCAACTATATTTTTCCTTCATGGTTTAACTATTCCACATAAACTTAGCATTTCTGTCATCAGCCCGCATTTAATATATTACTAGTCTGGGTTTAAACTATTGGTCTTATGGACAAAATTAATTTCTTTCCCAATAAGTTAACTTACTTCAAGGAAGTCATTGACTATTGCACATTCTTTAACATTTTCTCAGAGAAGATCCTCTGCTTTCATTAGAAAAGGAAAGAAAAGGGGTGACTGGGTGGCTCAGTCAATTAAGCGTTGGGCTCTTGATTTTGGCCCAGGTCATCTCACGATTATGAAATCTGCATAGGGCTTCATGGTTGGCCCTGCTTAAGATTCATGGAGCCTGCTTAAGATTCTCTCTCTCCTTCTCCTTCTGCCGCTCCCCTGCTCACGCTCACTCTCTTTTGCTCCCTCTCTCGAAAAAAATAAAAATAATAAAGAAAAAGAAAAAGGAAAGAAAAGCATAGTCAAGAAGACTCTTCATGTTAATGTGTAGGTGTAATGATTAATTTATCTGCCCCCCCCATAAGAATGTCATATATCAAATGACCTTACTCCTTGAAAACTTATATCCTGATATCACTGATTTGATTTTCAGAAACTAAATTTACGAGTACTAGTCTGTGATCTGTTTTGTGACAGAGATATTTATTAGCTCCAGTTAACCATATTAGCTCCAGAGTACAAGCCCTATTGGGAAGAGTTCTCATTAATATAATCTAACCTTAATCATAAGTCATTTAAAAAATAAAAAGGAGCATGTGCATCTAAAGTATACTATGCCATGTGGAATCTTCGCCTTAATTTTAATCAGTGTTTTAGCATTAACTAAGAGCTGCTCCTCTGTCCAATAATTTGTTTTGCTCTTTGACTTAGTCCCATGGCTGAGACTAAAACCTGTACCTATGGCTGTAGAACAGTGGTTCTCAAATGCTAGCCTGGATCAAAATTGCCTGAAGGGCTTGTGAAAACACAGATTCTGGACTCCATCCCCAGATTTCTGTCCCAATAGGTCCTGGATAAGGGCCAATAATTTGCATTGCTAGCAAGTTTCCAGGTGATGCTGAGGCTGGCGATCCCTAGTCTGGGAACCACATTTTGAGAACATTACATCAGTGTAGCCAGAGTTCTGACTGTGGCAAATTCTTTCTCTGAACAGAGCTACAGTATCTAAGAATTCTATAACTGAAATGACAAACGTAATCCTCTCTTTAAGGACTGAGAAAAGAGATTTTGAGTGATGCCATTACTGCATCATAAACATACTGCATAGCTATCCTCTGCTCATTTAAGTTTACCTCTATTCTTTTGGCCACAGGATGATCATTAGAATAATTTAAATAAGGTATTTGAAATTTTATCTTAAATTATATAAAATTAGTCCATAAAAATACAGTATCTTAAGTCGATAATTATAATAAGATTCCTTGTAAGGGTACTAGTGAACAGCATTATGTCAACTCAAAATACTATAATATGAATGCTGTTTTAAAATTAAATACCAAAATATCTGACACTTATGGACAATTACACAATACCTTTATTTTATTAAAACAGTTGCAGTAATAATAATATGGAAAAATTAGGTAGATATATAAACATCAAGACCAAGTTAAAGATTTTTGGGAAAAGCATTTAAATGATCAAATTAACAAGTCAAAAAATATTTTTTGTGATAATTGCCAGTAATGAAGAAAATAGAATGGAAAACATGAAAGAAAATAAGATATTTTAGATACTCATTTATTTGGCTGAGTGTTTTCATAGTGCCCATTATCAATGAGAAAAAGCATAGTTACAAATTTCATTAAGTCATTCTTGCAGGATTCATTTTCTCTGAGCAGCTGTGAGAAAAAAAAAGATCTTATATGAAGAAAGCTATTAAGTTTCCAAATGATTAGTAATTGTTTTATATGCTTTAGATTTATTTTAATGCATTTTCTGTTTCATATTACATTTTATATGCAAATGTAAAACAGTGTATAAGTTGAGGGTAGCAACTTACATGATGATAGAACAATAGTGTGACAGACATGTTATGTAAGACTTCAAATCATTATTTTATTTTAATTAACATACTTTATTTTTTAGAATAGTTTTAAGTTTACACAAAATGGAGTAAAAAGTACAGTTCTCATAATCCATCCCCCTACACAGTGTTACCCAGTTATTAATATCTTGCATTACTGTGATATATTTGTTAATGACTGATGAACCAATATCAATGCATTATTATCAACTAAAGTATATATTTATATTAAGGTTTATTCTGTGTTGCACAGGTCTATGGATTTTGACAAATGTATAATGTCGTACATCCACAATTATAGTAGTATACAGAATGGGTGCATTGCCCTAAACATTGCCTATACTCCACTTATTCACCCCTCCCTTCTTACCTTCAAGTCTCTGGAGGCCATTATCTTTTTCCTGCCTCTATAGTTTTGACTTTTCCAGGATGTCACATAGTGAAAATCATAGTGGAAATCATAGTGGAAAATTATTTATTTTGAGAAAGATAGCACATGCGAGTGGAGGAGGGCAAGAGAGAGAGAGGGAGAGAGAGTCCCAAGCAGGTTCCACACTGTCAGCACAGAGGTCCATGTGGGGCTCAAACTCACAAACCGCGAGATCATGACCTGAGCTGAAGTCAAGAGTCAGAGCTTAACCAACTGAGCCCCCCAGGCCCCCCAGACTGTCTTCGTTCAATTGACAATATGCATTCAAGTTTCCCCCATGTCCTTTTATAGCTTGAGAGCTCATTTCATTACTAAATAATATCCCACTGTGCTGATATACCAGTTTGTTTATTCACTTACCAATTGAAGAACATCTTGGCTGCTTCCAAATTTTGGCAATTTTGCATAAGGCTGCTATAAACATTTGTGTGCAGGATTTTGTGAATTTCAATTATTTTGGGCAAATGTCTAGCAGCAAGATTGCTGGATCATATGGCAAGACTATGTTTAGCATTGTAAGAAACAGCCAACCTCTTTCAAAGTGGTAATAACATTGTGCATCCCCAGTTGCAATGAATGCAATTTCCTGTTGCTCCACATCCTTGCCAACATTTATTGTTGCCAGGGTTTCAGATTTAGCCATTCTGATAGGTGTGTCGCAGTATCTCATTTTTTTAAATTAGCTGTTCCCTAATTATATGATATTAAGTGTCTTTTCATATGCTCATCTACCAACTGTACATTGTCTTTGGAGAGGTGTCCAGATTCTATTATTACTTAATCATCTTGTTCAATACACAAACGGAAAGCATAAACTTCACAAAACTCAGGGTCTTGTCTTGAAGGTGCTATTTTCTTTTCACAGGCTCTCAGTGGAAACTCTCAAATTTAGAGTGTTCTTCCATCTATTTCATAAGAATGTTCTAAATATCAAATAAAAATAGTTGCAAAATTATGTTTAAAATCCAAAAGAAAAATAATGTTTTGCTTTTAAAGCCACTCTATAATAATCAATAACTTTGCAGTCAATTTCTGACATCCTGTTGCCAAAACTGAAATCAAATTTAAGAGATTAAGTTCCAATGGCAAATCATCCCTCATGTTCTAAAATAATTTTAAAATTTATAATATATATATTCTATGTGGAGATAAATGTAATATATTTGTGTAAACTGCTCGAGAAATAATTGTATAGAAAAAATTAAATAATCTATCTGATGATATGGAAAAGTCAATCATCTCCTAATAGAAATATGTATTTAATGAAATTATATTGAAATCATAATTATATAATTATATAATGAAATTAATTAATGCATCTATGTGCTACTACTGGTATTTGTTTTGCTTATACAATTAAACTTTATTCCTTCCAGAAAATTCCTGGGAGGCAAATTTAATTTTTTTTAATGTTTATTTATTCTTGGGAGAGAGAGACAGAAAGAGACAGAGCATGAGCGGAGGAGGACATAGAGGGAGAGAGAGAGAGAAAGAGAGACACAGAATTTGAAGCAGGCTTCAGGCTCTGAGCTGTCAGCACATAGCCCGATGTGGGGATAATTGAGAATTTTGTCCATATAGAATAAGTTTTGTGTTTTACAAACCACGGAACCAGCTATTGATATTGCACTTTCCAAGTCTCTGCTAATAATAATTTTTCCTGTATAATACTTGAAGACATTAAAGAGTTATAATTTTATTATTTCCTTCATCAACAAAAATGATCAATTGAAAGTGAAGGAATAGAAATAGCATGAACTACTGATCCCGCCTATTTTATTGGGAAATTTAGGTGAGTATTGCCTGGGCATAAGCACATTTGGGAGGTGTTATAAAATAATATCCCACCCTCAGTGAATTTGGTGCTGCACAATGGACTTGGGTAACATCCTCCATATGTATTTGTATCTAAATATTTAAATAGTGACTGTCCAGGTGTCTTGTAAAAAGACGTTTAGAAAATTGTTGCCACTCTCCTATCCCATGTTAAAATTAAAATAAAAGAAAACATGCACCCTTTCAAATAGCCATACTGAAAATAATAATAACAATAAACTTGACTCTCATGAAACCCACTTTCAACAGGTCTAGGTCAGAAAATCAGACTTAATACCAACACCAAACACAATGAAGCTAGTTCCAGAACCCAATTTTGTATTCGGGAGCAATGAGTTTTCTTTAAGTAAATGGGTACTTGACTATGAGTGGACTATGAAGACCTTTAACTGCACACCTAGGAAATACTGCCATGGTTCACCCTTCATAAAATGTGACATTGAGAAAAATTATTGCCAACTGGCAGAAGATAGAGTCACACAAGCAGCAGCTGAAAGAGGTAAAAGTGATGGTTAGTGAAGGAATGGGACCACAGAGAGCAGAAGTTAAGACCACTTCTTTCCTCAACCTTTAGTGTGGCACTTTATCCAAACATCTAGATCCTTCAGTTCTATCAGGAGCAGCAGGACTTTCCATGGCAATGGAAATAAACAGGCAGCAGAGTGGCAATTGAAATAAAAGGGAAGTGCTGTCCATTGATCAATAGATGTAGTTTAGTCTGAAAGGGTGAATTGGAGTTACTTGTGCTACTCTCTGGGGTACTTCAAACTAATAAAGAATTATTTCTTAAAAGTAGATGAACAAACCTGGGAGTTATAGAAATAGGTAGAATTGTGACACCTGCAAAATATTAGAATGCTTGTTAACAAGTGGGAGATTTCTTGTCCAGTAATTTGGACAGAAATGTAAATGTGACCTTCTTCTGCCAATGAGCCAGTGAAGCATAAATCATAGAGATCCAAGCATTTTTTCAAATAGCAACTCTGCTCTCTATGATTTATATATCATTCTGGAATCTCTGGCCTCTTGGGAATTCTATCAAAGAACTCAGTGTATTAACAATAAAAGATGGTGCTATGTTACATTTGAATGCTTACTGTACAATGCACATGGTACCTAAAACTGTATCTACATTATCTCACTTAATCTTTACAGTAACACTAGAAGTTAAACAACATTACTATTTGCATTTTGTAGGTAGAAAAACTGACATGCAGATCATTGGTATAAAGATTGGTAGCCTACAGCCTATACTCTCAAACACTACAATCGTATCTCACAAATGATCTTCAACATCACAAAATATTGTTAACATGCTTGATAATTTTTTTGTTAGGCAACCATGAATTAATTTTATCATCCTTCATGTGAATAGCATACTTTTACCAATAGATATAATTATACTTAATCACAATAGATTATTATGAGAGAACGCACGCACACACACACATACAAATATGTTATTCCAAACTAGCACATATATTAGTTTGGATTAGTTTAGTCCATAAAATCATACTTAAGAAAAACACACATGAGTAAACAGTGTTTGATTGCAATTTAATCAAGTGGTTAGTTAATTTCAATTGATTCTTATAGTTGCTTTCTTTGATCACATAAAAAGTGAGAAAACCCTTATGGTTTTGCAGTTACTCTATTAATTCACAATAATATGAACAATTTCTATTTTAAAAATTGAACAGTATTAAAATGAAAGGGCCTTGTTAAGTCTCTATCAGCTAAAAGTATCATAGCCAATTTAATGACCTTATTTTACATCCTATAGAGAAATTAACTGTACCTAGGATAGCATATTTTACATGTTGAAAAGCTGAAATGCCACTAAAATACAGAATGACATAAACAAAAGCAACTTACATTCGTTACACAGATAAATCAATTCAATTAAAGCCCAAATACTTTACACTGTAAGCATTAATTTGGATATTACCAGTATGATAAGATTTTTATATGGCTTGAAATAAAAAGGCAAGTTTATCACATTGTCTCAGTTTCTAATTTTCTAAGTTTCCAATTCGACTCAGCTATTCCTATG
The DNA here is from genome assembly GCF_014898765.1 of Herpailurus yagouaroundi. Lineage (NCBI taxonomy): Eukaryota > Metazoa > Chordata > Mammalia > Carnivora > Felidae > Herpailurus > Herpailurus yagouaroundi. The sequence continues at coordinate 64,726,193 of NW_024412395.1, read as the reverse complement.
TAAAACATTTTAGTGATTGTATTATTGGAAATAGGGTGCTTAATTGTGCTATCAGAGTACAAAAGTAAAATTGAATACTCACAGCAAGTCATAAGTAATAATAGGATTATACTGGTCAGAAGAAACAAGAATGGGAAACTATTTAGAATGGAGGACTTCAGTTGGGGATCACAAATATAAGTAGTCGGTGTGTTTGAGATTCTAGATCCAGGAAATGCAGGAAATTTGATTAGCCATAAAATTAGAAAAGCATGGTAGCCTAGGGTTTGAATCTAAGGACTAGAAATCCATCAGTATAGAGAAATAGATAGGCTTGGAATATCCAGTTATTTGAGTGCAGACAAAGCTTTAGAATGATAATGGAATAGAGGGTGGGGATAAGAAAGAAGGAAGAGTAAAAAGCATCTCAATATTAGGATTTCTAGATAAGGAATTTGGCTCTATTGAGTAGATATGAGGTTCTTTCCATGCAGTTACAATAGTGTTACTAAAAAGGCAATAAAATCCCTACAGGTTTATTGCCAAGGGTAAATAAAGGTGCTAGGTCTCTGCAAATTTACATAAATTTTCAAAGCTCTCAAGTAAAATGTGATAAGCTACATGACTTCCTCATTTAGTGTAGGAATAACTAATGTGTTTACTCTAATGGAATGCATATGGAGTAGAGCGTGATGGGTGTTATTTATCTTCCCATTTGTGATTGTGTTACATTGAAACATAGAGATGTCATTTACAAGTAAACTCTCTTATGACTGATGGGCTAAATGACTGATCTGTCATATTTCCAATAATACTTAGGATATTTTTCAAGTATTTGTTTTACACTATTTGCTAAATTGAGGATGATAGGATAAACATTATTTTTAGCTGCAAACCATCGTTCAAATGAGGCCTTCTTCTATATAAGCTGGTCCAGTTGAAGCTTGGAGTTGAGATCTCAAATAAAAGGATCAGCATTCTAAAAGGTCATTTTAAAGTCCAGTGGTCTAAGAAGCAGAGAAGGACCATCAAGAAATTGTTCCTGAACTGAAAATGCTCATGTAATCCATTGACTTAAGAGGCCTGTAAAGTCACCCTGAGTTAAAAGTAAAACATGTAGTTGAAAAATATCACTATGCTACTTATTTTGGTGTATTATTTTATTTTGTTTGTTTTTACTGTATTTTAAAATTGGTAGCTAGACTTTTCTGCACTGAGGTAGGAATATACTAAAATGGTAACTAAGTTTTTTAAAAAGAAATTGACGGGTGCAGCTGGCAGCTGGAAGAGCATAAGACTCTTCATCTCAGGGTTGGGAGTTTGAGCCCCATGTTGGGTGTAGAGATTGCTTAAACAAACAAACAAACAAACAAACAAACAAACAAATGTAAGAAAGAAAGAAAGAAAGAAAGAAAGAAAGAAAGAAAGAGAAAATCCTGATTTAAAAAAATAAATCTTGAACCTTTAAAAATTTTCAAAACTATAAGAAAAATATTGGTAAAGGAATGAGAAAATGGTCCAACCAAAGGCAGTAGCAAATATTAAGAAACTTCAATCAAAATAAATTGAATTCTTCAACCTAAGTAATTCGAAAATAATCACCTGTAATGACACGCTAGTGACTGTGGCTTAGAATGATGCCATTATACATTAGGCATTATTAGTGAGGAAGAATGTTAGAATAACACACAACTGAGTTGTCATACCATTTATTGAAAAGGTGAAGAAGTATATAAAGTATTAACTAAGATAATTTACATAAAAATTAGGACTGATTAAAATAATTTGTCACATATGCACACACAAATAAAGAGCAAAAGTAGGCAGAAAAAGAACAGTGAGAAGGTTCAAACTAGGATTGGAGAGGTAACTGAAATCCAATCTGTCTTTTCCATACAAACGTAATAGATGGAGAAACTATGGAGAAAAATCATGCATTAGCCATGTTTGATGGTTTCTATGTCCTGAAGGAAACTGATAACGAAGGACACAAGACCTAGAGATAGGGCTTTGAAGAGTTGGACAGTTTCCCACAAAATTTTAGAGTAACAAAGAAAGTAGTAGATGAATGTGGATATTGAAAGCAATGCAAAATTAATACTCATTAGCATATTAGCATATTAGCAGTGCTTAAATATTCACCTCCAACTCCTCATTAAAACACATAAAATAAGGGGCACAGTCTCAGTCAGTTAAGCATCTGACTTCAGCTCAGAGACTGTCTCTCTCTGTCTCTGTCTCTCAAAAAATAAACATTTTAAAGATTAAAAAAACACACAAAATAAGAACAATAAAGAACAAATTGACTCAGAGTAGCAAATGCATCAAATATTGAATCACAGCACTGACCAGGAGGGTATTAAAGAATATTGATTTAACCCATTTTATATCCTTAATTTGGATTAAAAAGACATAGTTTGATTGCTTGTAATACAGCCTAAATTAATAAATTAACCTACAATTAAATAATGGTGAATGACATTATGAAATTTCCAGGATGAAAAAATAAAGTAGCTACAAATATCTTCCATCTAATATCACTCTACAAAGAAAGAGGAAAAAAGTTTTTCCTCAAGTTTTCCTTTGCAATGCTGCATAAACTGTCAGAAGTTATTGTTTTCTTAAAGGAGAAAACATTTTAACATAATAGTTCCATATAAAGATAAAGTATCATTCATGTAAAATGGCAATAAAAATCCATTTTAATTTATGCAAGAACATAATAGCTCATTTATTAATCGAGAAATACAAGACAGCTTAATATTAAGAATCAAAGAATATATGCAACAAAAGGTCAAATGAGAATATACTTTTCATATAATGCAACTTCATTCCTAGGAAAATGTTAATGGAAACATTATTTATATACATTCTAATTGCTGTTGTGGAATTCAGTATATATAGTTAGGAAATAATTTACCTACTATAATTATGGATTTAAGTGTCTAGTTAGATGAATTTTCAGTATTCTTAAAATTTTTGGTCATTATTTTTAAATATACTACATACTCTAGTAAACAGAGTGTTCTAATAATTTCGGTATGTTAATAAATTTAGAGTTGTCATTATAAATATCAGTTACAATGACAACTTAGGGCTGTTTGTTCAAGACCTAATTGTGAGCTGCTCTGTAAGATACACAGCTTGGCATAAGGATAAGAAATGCATATTTGATGCTATATGTAAGTATCCTTTCTCATGTTGCTCTCTCAAGTCCACTATCAATTCAAAATTGGTATGTAACTTCCTCTGTTCTCAAACCTGCTGATCTCTAATTTTAAGAGAGAAAAAAAAAACTAATGTGTTCATAGACAAACAGAAAACTGTTACACTTTTAAAGTAAGATTTCTTATTTTAGAATAAATTTTAATTCACAGAAAAATTACAAAGATACTATAGAGTTCCCATCTGCTGCATACCCAGTTCTATTATTATTATTATTAATATCTGACAGCATATGGTCTTTGTGTCACAATTAATGAAAACATATTGACACATTATCAAATAAAATTCTTACTTTATCCAGATTTCCTTAGTTTCTACTTGTGTCCTTTTACTACTCCAGGACCTGTCCAGAATACCATATTACATTTAGTTATCATATCTCCCTACTCTCCTCTTAGCTGTGTCAGTTTCCTATTCTGGTCAGGTATTTGGTAGGATGTTCTCAATTGCGATTTGTCTGATGTGTTTCTTATAATTCAACTGGGATTATGGGTTTAAGAGAAGAAGTCCACACTGGTAAATTGCCATTCTTATCACATTTGATCAAGGGTATATGCTATCAACATAAATTATCACTATTAATATTGACCTTGATCACCTGGTTAAGGTAGTAATGTGTCTCAGATTTCTCTAGTGTAAAGTTAGTCTTGTCTTGTTCCTTTTTATACTGTGCTCTTCTGTAGGAAATCACTGTGAAAGGCCCACACTTACGGACTGGGGATTTATGTTCTATCTCCTTGAGTGGGAAGTATGTACATAAATTATTTGGAATTCTTTGGCATGGGAGATGTATCTATTCTTCCATTTATTTATTTATTAATCATTTATTTATATGGGTATGAACTCATGGTTATTTATTTTATACTTTGGTTATAATCCAATACTACTTCATATATTGTACATATTGGTTCCCAAAAGTCTCTTGGGAGCTCTTTCAGTTGGCTCCTGTGTCCCTTTGATATATTTCCATCACTGTGGGGTTTGTTTGTTTGGGGTTTCTTTTGAGCCCTTCCTTGATTTCTGGCACCCTAAATATTCCAAGTTTATCTCATATATTTGCTATTGTAACCCCCAAATTTGCCATTACTCCAAGATTCCTGGTTCCTTTTATTGGAGGATGGTATTAGAAAGCAAGACCTGAACATTAGGTATTCTCATTGCTACTGGGATGACATTGCCACTAGGCTCTCTCAATTGACAGAGTAAGGAAATAAAGGTGTGTAATACTAAGCCATGTATATGCAAATATCTATGAATAATTCTATAGTAACCATCTGTATCTATATTAAACTAAACATGAGCTTATACTGATGTCTCCAATTCTAATCCACTGTTACATGGAACTCCTTGGTTATTTATATCCCCCCCCCCCAACAAGAAACTTAGTCCTAACCATTTGCCATCCATTTACTTAGTTGTTCAATTCCAGTATACATATATAATTTTTTCAGAGTTAACATTTACTTCAATGGGAAACAGGTGTAACAAGTAGAATACAGTGTTTATGTACAGTTAATTATGCCTTTACTCTTAGACAGTAAATTTATTTCAAAATTACCTAGGTTTGCACTTATTTCCCCACATGATTTAGTGAGGATTTCTCATACATTTATAATACAAATATATACCTTTGTCACATCAGGCATTCCATCCTGGCATCTCTAACTTCCTAAATGATTTATAAATTTCATACATTAAGGTTCACTCTTTGTGTTACAAAATTCTAGATACAAATACTGTTATGATCCAACATTAGAGTATCATACAAAATAATTTCACCCTCCTAAAAAAAATGATCTCTGCTTAACCTAGTCAACTCTCTACCTATTCGAGCCTCTGGAAACCATTGATCTGTTTATTGTCTTTATAGTTTCACCTTTTCCAAAATGTCCAATACATTGAATGATAGGGGACTTAGTCTTTTCAGGCTGGCTTTTTTCACTTAATAATATGCATTTAAGACTCAGTCAAGTCTTTGCATGGCCTGAGATTTTATTCTCTGTTATCATTGAATATTTACTGTATGGATGTATCAAAGTTTGTTTATCCATACATCCACAGAAAGACATCTTAATTGTTTCTGGTTTGGGGAAATTATGAAAAAGACTGTTATATTCTTACGCAAGTTTTTATGTAGACATATATATTCAAATCAACTGGACAAACAGCTAGGATTATTCCATAAATGTCAATTACTTCAAGTTGATTGATAGTGTTGTTTAGTCCTCTATATCCTTACTGATTTTCTGTTGGCTTGATCTATCAATTACTAAAGAAGGGGTTTTGAAATCCCCCAACTATAAGTGAATATGTTTATTCCTCCTTTCAGTTCTATCAGTTTGCCTCACATATGTTGACACTGTGATGCTAGTTGCATGTATGTTTAATGTTATTTGTCATTTTGGATAATAGATTCCTGTGTCATTATATAATGCCCTTTTTTCACCCCTAATGATATTTCTCATTGTAAAGCTTGCCTTGTCTGGATGGAATTAACAAAGCCACACAAGCTTTCTTTTGAGTTGTGTTGTCATGTTATATCTTTCTTTACCTCTTTACTTTCAACCTATCTGATTACATAAAATGTGTGTGTATGTGTGTGTGTGTGTGTGTGTGTGTATATATACACACATATATATAGTGCCTATATATATATATATATACACACACACACACACGAAGTATATACACTTTAAGTATGTTCTTGTTTTTTTTATACACTGACAATTTGTTTTTCAATTGGCTTATTTAGATCATTTGTATTTAAAATTATATTTTATATTGGGTTAATATTTATCATTGTTGTTAGTGTTTGCCCTTTGTCACATTTATTCCTATTTATGTCTTTCCTCTACCTTTCTTCTCTGGTTTTATATAGCATTTGTCGCTTTGCATTTTATCTTTTTTCATTATACCAGATATATTTTTTACAAAGTTTTTTTTTTCCAGTAATTATGACTCCAGTGGTAAAACTTTTCCTTTCTTTATATAGATACATGTTTCTGATCTATGCCATATTTCTCTTCCTGAAAGCTTATTTTACCATTGCTTGCAGAAAAGGTCTGCTGGCAGTGAATTCCCATAGGTTTGTATGTCTCAGAAAGTTTTTATTACTCCTTTTTTTTATTTTATTTTATTTTTTTTTAATTTTTTTTCAACGTTTTTATTTATTTTTGGGACAGAGAGAGACAGAGCATGAACGGGGGAGGGGCAGAGAGAGAGGGAGACACAGAATCGGAAACAGGCTCCAGGCTCTGAGCCACCAGCCCAGAGCCTGATGCGGGGCTCGAACTCATGGACCGCGAGATCGTGACCTGGCTGAAGTCGGATGCTTAACCGACTGCGCCACCCAGGCGCCCCTATTACTCTTACTCTGAATAATAATTTTACTTTGTATAGAATTCTAGATCAGTGGTCTTTCACTCTACATTCTCCTTGCTTGCCTAATACCTTGTGAAAATTCTGCTATAATTTTTATCCTTGTATCTCTATAAATAAGCCTGCCCACTTACTTCTTTCAAAAATATCTTTTTTTTGTCATTGGTTTACTGGAGCTTGCATATGATATGCCTAATTTCATTTATTGGCATTTATTTTACTTGGTTATGTTCTCTGAGACTCATGCACCAGGAATTTGGTTTCGTGTCTGCAATTAATTTTGTAAAGTTCGCAGTCATCATTAGTTAAAATAGTTTTTATGCTCTATTCTCTCCTTGCTCTCTTTCTGGTATTCTAAATTACATGTAAATTGTATCTTTTGATATAACTATCCTACAGTTCTTGGATGTTCTATATATTTTTCATTTTTTCTGTATGTGTTTTAGTTTGGGAAATTTCTATTGACCCCTCTCCAAGTTCATGTATTATTTTGTTAACTGTGTTTAGTCTACTGATGAGGCCATCAAAGACATTCTTCATTTCTGTTAGTCTTTTTCATATCTGGCATTTCCTTTTGAGATTTTTTATTTGTTTCCATTTCCCTATTGACATTACCCAGTTTTCTGTGATCTGTTTTTCCATAGGAGCTCATAACATATTTGTCATAGTTATTTTATTTAAATTTTTCTAGCTTTTTTGAAGTATACCTGACAAAACATATATATAATTAATATGTGCTACATGATGGTTTGATATACCTATATGTTGATTACCACAACCAAGCTAATTAACATACCTATCACCTCACACATTTACAATTTTTAGGTGTGGTGAAACGTTATTTTAAATTCCCCATATAATAATTCCAATATCTGTGTCATATCTGAGTCTGTTTCTGATGATTGCCTTGTTTCTTCAAAGTGTGGCTTTTTCCTTGCCTTTTTGACCTGCCTTATGATTTTGTTGAAATTCAGGCACATTGTAATGTCCAGTTATCAATAATATTAGGTAGTAGCAATTGAGGTAAATAGGCCCTTAGGTGAGTATTTGTGTTAATATTGGTGAGAGTCGGGCTGTGTTTAATGTTTGCTGTAGCTATGGGTACCTATGAGGACACTATTCCTCTAGTGCCCTTGGTTTTACCTCTCCTCCACATTTTAGGGTTCCCTAAGTACTCTTCCTCAGAGAGAGTCTATATCTTGCAGCTCATTCAGTTATAATCTCTTGTTCTTATGCCAGGGTATTTTCTGTTGTGGTAGTGGTAAGGTGTGTATGAGGAACACAATTTCTTTAATTTCCCAATTAAGTCTCCATCTTTTAGTGGACCTGTGTTTCAGGGATTTCGCCTTCTCGTATATTTTTCACATGATACGGGCTTTTTCTCTTTCCCTCTACTCTCTTACTAGGCTGCAGTGTTCCTAATCAATTTCCTTGAAACCCTTCCCTTGTGGACTATTCCCCGCCCACTTATGTGATATTAAAAGTGTAAAGCGGACTGGAATGGGAGGCATGCCCATCTCCAGCTGGCACAAGCATCAAGTAAATTATTTTTCCTTAGAGGGTGGCTTTTATTATAGAGAAGGCCCTGGATGTATGTCACCATTATTATTCTTTTTCTCCTTACATAAGCTCCACAAGGAAACCTTTCCCAGATCCTCATCATGAGGAACTAATGGGGTTGCTAGAGAGGAGGCCCACAAAAGTATGAGGGCCCAACTAAAACTGTGGGCCCCCAGGAGTTCCTCACTATTAAGCTAGTCTATATACTCTGTCACACTCCAACCATTTGTGACAGTTACCATTTAAGTGTTCCTGACAGTTTATGCCTCAAATGGCTTTTTCTCCAGGTAAGCAGATCTCAGCTGTGATCCTCTGAATACATCTAATTTTCAGGGTGATGATTTACTCTGCAACACTTCATTTACCTGATGACTCCAATAAAAGTCAAGTTTTGTTTTGTTGTTTGTTTTAGCTTAACCTTGTAAAGACTGATGTGTTCCACATTTTTTACATACTGCAATTGAACCAAAAAAAAATGAGGAATATTTTTTAAGATCCAATAACATTTTATTGGAGTGGCTAAGGCACATGTATTGTGTGGTTGGGGATGAGTTGCAGCATGGTAGCAATGTTAAGAGGAAAAGGATCAGGTGTTAACGGCACTTATTTTCATTGAGTTTTAAAGTCTTTTACTTCATTTTTAGATAATAGCTAAAATACCTCATTTCTGGAACAATGAGGATTTCTGAAGTCTATTCATCAAAAGCATATACTGTAATGGAACATATAATTTTACATAAAAACTTTTTACCTCTTTTACCTGCAAAGAAACCACACATGAAAAATAATACAAAAACTGACAAGGCTTTTTTTTCCTCTAATAATGCTGTGAATACTTCCAGGGATATGGAAAGTAACTGGATGAAGTTAGCACATATTCCTTGGATATCAGTTTTGCTGGAAGGTTTAGTGAACTCTCTACAGTAAAATGTGATGAATAGTACATACTAAAGGAATACAATAATAAAGGTAAACACTAAAAATAAGACACAAGTCTAGGTAAATCATTTGCTTTGAGATGTGTCCCCTAGATCCTCAGTGTACAGTTTACTCTCCTTTGTTATTAAGGACACTTGAATGGAAATTTTATGAAGTTATTAGTCTATGAAATTAAAATAGTAAAGTTCTTGAGACATATTTTTCAGATGAATTTTTTTAAATGTTTACAACTATCCTCCTCTTTCCTCTCCCCAAAGCTGCATTATCATCTGTACTGTATAGGAGAGTGGGATTTATACAATTATCTTAGAATTATGATTTCACAAAGCAAAAATATGCATCTATATCACCCTTTTTGCCAGTTATTCCTGGTGAAAGCTTGTTTTTCCTCACAAATATTTTAACGGTTCAAATCATTACGGTCTTAAACAGATAAAATAATATGTATTTTTCTACCTTTCAATTTTCAACTTATTTTTTTTGTCTCAGTGCAATTCAACCGATGCATAAAATGCTACACCCTGTGACACAGATGTTTCTTACTTGCCTTCTTATGGAAACGTATTCCCACCCTATTAGGGAAAAGAAGTACAGTCCCTGAACTTACAGCTTTCTAAAAAAATGTAGTAAAAACTCTCTTGGATTTTATCTACTGAGTAACAAAAGCAAAAAATTTGATGATTGTAGCAAGAACAGGACACTGTTTTCCTCATGTTGTGGTGCTTTTCAAAAAGACAATTATTGAATGTTTTCTACTTGATAAAAGAGATATGTGATTCATCTTTATTTTCATTATTTCTTCCTCATTATTGATGAAATCTAGGGATACTGTCAGTATCCTCATATCCAAGTCTTCAAACAAATTGAGAATTATGTTAGCTTCTATAAACCCATATATGTTTAATAGTTTGTTTAATTTTCTTTCTCTTTTTTCATTTTACTTTTATGTTAACCTTTAAAAAGTGTAATGAAATCATTGTTCTAAGGAACAGTCTCTTTAAAGATTCTAGAATTCTTATAGTCATGATATTAAAAATTTACACAACTATTTGTACACAAGATACATTCCTCTAGAACAACGATCAATTTTCTTTATTATGTTAGATACATTTAGAAGAGGTTATAGGTTTTCATAAACTCATTCATGTGGGAGTCCTAAGATTGGATAAAGCATCTCTGAAACAGTTCTAGAAGTATGTTTCTAGCATAAACCCTTGTTAAAAAGAGATTAAAGCTCTTTTGCATTTGTTTAGAAGCCATAAATACTGGTATTGTTTTATAATAACAAATTTAACTGCTGAATTTTACATGTGAGTATCAATGACACATATAAATAATTGTTGAATTCTATGTCTTCTGCATTTTATAGTTACAGGGGACTTTCTCTAAGGCTATAATAGACATAATGTTAAAATAATCTTTTTTCCTTATTTTTAACTCAAATTTTAGTTAACATACAGTGAAATATTGGTTTCAGGAGTAGAATTCAGTGATTCATCACTTAATATACAACACCCAGTGCTCATCACAAGCACCCTCCTTAGTACCCACCCCCATCTAGCCCATCTCTCACCTGCTAAAATAAAATTATAACAAATTAGGCCAATATTTAGCAGAGAATAAATTAAGATAAAGGGTTATTATTTAAGGTTAAATGGTTTTGGGAGACACCTAGCAATAACATATGAAGGGAATGCAACCGAATCTAAACATATGATGGATTAGAACTGAAGAAAAATACAATTGTGGATATCTTTCCTAAGACTAGAAAAGAATTGCATAGAAGAAATGACGATTTTTTTCCCCCTGAAGACCAGGAAATACTGATTTCAAAGGAGTGCTAAAAACTAGTCTTTTGATGTCAACTTAGCTAGTCTATAATTCTCAGTTATTCAAACACTAATCTAGGTGTTGATGTTAAGGTATTTTGTCAATGTGATTAGAGTCCATAATCAGTTGCAAAATTTTAGGTGAAGGAAATTAATTTAGGTTATTTGGTTGGCCTGATACAGTTGAAAAGTTTTAAGAGCAGGTCTGAGGCTTCCTTGATGAATACATTCTACCTGTGGGCAGCAACTTTAGCCCAAGACTGGGTGTTTCAGCCTACTCTTCTTGATGGCCTGCTCTCTGGATTTTGAACTTGTGTAGCCAGCCCCACAATTGCTTAAGCCAATTTCATGCAATAAATTTCTCAATAGGCATCTCCTTCTGATTCTTTGTTTCTTGCTGAAACCTAAATGATGTACTATCAAAACAAAAAATATAAATAGCAAATGAATAAAGTGGAGTAATCAACACCACAATCAAGATATAATATTGACACTTCCAAAATTTCCCCTTGCCCGTTTTTAGTCAACCATCACCCCACCCTTTAAAAACCCGTTAAAAATCATCGATGTGCTTTATGTTTTTATAATTTTGCCTTTTTATGAAATTTTATAAATAACATCATACAATACATCACCCTACATATCTGGATTCTTTTACTTGCAATCATGGGTTTGTGGTTCATTCATATTGTTGTGTATATTTTTTTCTTTCTATTTCATCATAAAGTAGTTTCAATTGCATGGATGTACCACAGTTTGTTTAAACATTCTCCAGTTGAAAGACATTTGCATTGTTTAATATATTTTTTAGTGATTATAAATCAAACTTTGCAAATAGGCTTTTCCCATAGCCTCTTTATTGTATTTATTTAAAAAATATTTACCAAATTCTTTTTTGTGAGTGGGTTTACAGCATTGGGGATAAGACATATAAAGTATAAAATACCATAGTTGCAGCTCTATAAGTTTATAAACTTGTGATAATGATGGATAATTAAGCAGTGTGTTTGAGAGTAATGGATGTATAGGTACATGAAGATCACACAACTGTAGCACTTAGTGTAGTTTGTGGAATCAGGGATTTTCACATAATTTCTAAATTACGTCACCTTTAAGCTGATATCTGAAGAATCCAACCATGATTCCTAAAATCAAGAAATCATAGTTTAATTCTTGGCCTTGCCAGACAATATTTTGTCAAATGTTGGAAAAAAAAAGACCATTGAATAAGATTAATTCCATAGTTCCCTTAGTAGCACTAAATTTTATAATGTTTTATGAATTTATTATGTAGGTAATAAATGAATGTGAATTCAAAACACTTTTGTCAACAAGAAAAAAAGTAGTATAAAGTAATCTAAACAGTATGCTATTAAAGTTCTAGAAACATTAGAAAATCAAGTTTTAGTGTGTTGTTATAGATCTTTGAACCGAGTGCAACTTGTAATATTTATTTTTAAAAATATTTTTATTTTTTATTTTTAGAGAGAGAGGATGAGCAGGGGAGAGGGGCAGAAGGAGACAGAGAGAGAGAGAGAGAGAGAGAGAGAGAATGAGAATCCCAAACAGGCTACATACTCAGCACAGAGCCCGACACAGGGCTTGATCTTGTGACCCTGGGATCATGACCCAAGCTGAAATTTCGAGTTAGACACTCAGCAGACTGAGCCACCCAAGGCCCCCTAAATTCAACTTTTAAATTCTTGCCTCCTGAGATGGTTCATTGATCACTTGATTTACAGATGCCCATACAACTATTTTATGTATAATTGTTTTTCTAGAATTTAAAGTTTCTACCCAGAAAAATAAAAATTAGTAAAACCTTAAAATACACTCTGAACCAAAATTTGAAGTAAACAAATTAAATGTAAAGGTTCTGACTATACAGAAAGAAGGCAATATCTATTTTATCTATATGGAAAACCACACTGTCAAATGTTATCTTTGCCTTAGTTAATGTATGAAAGCATTTCATCCAAAACAATTCTGGTATGGCCTTCAAATTATGTATGAGTCAAATATAATAAAACATTTTTCAGGAGCAATTATTTCTTGTCTAGTGATTTTCATCTTGCTAGCGGAATTTTTTTCTATGTCTTTGACACAAATACTTTGTCAACAGTTTCAGACACATTCTTTTCAATCCAGGATTTAAGGGGAGAATTTTAGATAGAAACAAAAGAAACTCCTAGCCACAATTTACATTCTAATGTGTCTAAGAGGGAGTATGCAAATCACCTCATAGACTTATTGTAATATATCTCAATTCCATTAAAAGATCTTTTGTGCAAAATTTAAAATCAACTATGTATATTGTAATGTCTGGATATAATCAATTAAAATTTTTTTAACATAATGCATGTCTGATCTATATTTTAAAAATAACTGAAATATGTTTAGACAACTAGAATACATTTTCAAGATTGGAAATCTGTTGTACTCATCAATTATTTACTTACTGTTTAATTAAAACCCTCAAGGTCTTAATTATTTATTTCTTCCCAATTTTCTCATTGCTTTTATTTAAATGTCCATTTTAAATTCTTTTGTTTAGTACTTGAAACTCATTCTCCCTTAAAAAACATATTATATTTGTTAAATAAATGAAGAAAGAAAGAAGGAAAGAAAGAAAGAAAGAAAGAAAGAAAGAAAGAAAAAGAAAATGGTGTTCGACAAAAACATTTGAGCGATAACATTTGTTCTTTCTTTGCATAAATATTATCTATTCTAAATCTTATACTATGTCAAGCACTGAAAATAAAAGAGTAAATAATATCATGTCTGTCTTAAAGAGTCCCATGCTTGAGGGAGAACAAAGTATCCTAATCTGAGAATCTCTCTACTATTTCTCTATTCAAAGATATTTAGCACTATAGTAGTTAAATTCACAGTTTATATACAATGTGATGTATTTATCAGGAAAATATATGTTTCAGAGGATATGTACTTGCCAGAAGATAGCCCCTCCTCCCTTCTGTGAAAACAGCAAATCTTTCATTAAATGACAAGGTGATGATTCATCCCACTCACTTAAAATGGTTATTTCAAAAGGGAAAGTCAATTTGTTGTTGCACTCCACATCCCTACATCGCACTCTTTTCAGCCTTTAACTAAGACTGGGTTTCAGATATCCTGGGGACACAATAGAAGGAAGTTATTTCCCTAATTTCTGAATGTATAGTTAGGAGAGCTCTCATAAGAAATTGAATCTTTACATTGACTCTTTGACATGTGGAGAAAAAGCTAGTATAGTAAGAAGAGCAAAGTGGAAGAAAATTGAGTTCCTCCTCCTTTCCAAATAATATACCAATAAACAGTGCCATAACCCTCAGGGAACAACAGAGAATAGCACTACACTGAAAATTTCAAAAGGCACAGAAGTGACAATGCATGTTAAGTTTCTCTTTTATTCCTCTGTTTGTTAGTGGCAAAAGGGAATGCATCTTGGACATCAGAGTAGATTAATGTGACCTATGATATGGTATGTTGTTTTTAATTAAATTAATGCAATACAATCCTGGTCTCCTGGAGTGTAGCTGCTCAATTGGTCATATCTATGCACCAGTAAAAGTTTTTTTTTCATTTTTTAAAAAAACTTGTTTAACGTTTTTTTTTTTTTTTTATTATTGAGAGACAGACAGAGCATGCATGGCAGGGGCTGAGAGAGGGGGAGACACAGAATCTGAAGCAAGCTCCAGGCTCTGAGCTGTCAGCTACAGAGCTGGACGTGGGGCTTGAACTCACAAACTGAGAGATCATGACCTGAGCTGAAGTCAGTTGATTAACCGACTGAGCCACCCAGGTGGCTATGCACCAGTAAAATTTTATGTACCTATTAACATAGCTTCAAGATATAAAAAATAAAATAGAAATTGAAAAAACTAAGAAAAGAAATAGACATTTAACCGTAGTTGAAGTTTTTAATACAAACTATTCATCCTTTGAAAGAGCAGAAATATAAATAAGAATATAGATTTGAAGAACATAATCAACCAACTTGAGTTAATTAAATATACATACATATGTGTTTGTGACTGTATGTATGTACATAGTTGCCATAAAAACAATTTCAGAATACATACATAGTTTTCATCTCAAAGAATTTGCATAATGCAGTCTTGATTCACTCAATGGGTTTAAACTAATTACAAACAGAAAACTAGAAATCAATAACATAAAGATGATTAGATAATCCTCAAATGTTGGAAATTAGACAGCCCAGTATCCGAGTATACTAGTCACTGAATTTACAATTTTATAGTTAGGTGTCTAATTTAGTTCTCACAGCATCTCTATGAGGACATTTTTATCATCCTTATTTTACACAGAAGACTGAGGTTTTGCGAATGTAAGTGACTTTTCTAATACCATACAGCCAGTAAGTGGTAGAGTTTTGATTTGAGCTCTGGGTTACTGGGCTCTTAACCACACTGTATGTAGAGTCTTCCACTTAGACTCCACTTAAAGCAAAGTATTTAATTAAGTGTTTACATTTCCATGTGGCCTATACAGTTTGTGAACTATACCAAAGCAGCATCCATATCTTCCTCATGTTTCCATATAACTTATACATAATGTCTGCCACATAATAAGTGCTTAACAAATGTCAGCAGAATTGAGCTTAATTTGTGACTCACCGGTAGACGATCAGCATCTGGAGGTATCTATACCTCTTCCAAGGCAGAGCATTCATCAGACATCTACTATGTGTTTTCCTCTGACAAAATGATTTCACACTGGGAACAAACAATTGTATAAATATGCAAACTTTTTTTTTCCTAGGTTAACAAGCCAACTTCATGATAACATTTGAAAGATGGCACAATTAAGGAATTGTCTTCAACTCAAGAATTAAGCCTTAATAACACAAGAAATAGGAGTCAATTTAATGACTTACTTAAATAAACTAAGTAAAGAGTAAAATACCATTTCATAATAAAAACAAACAACTGCTCTCACCCAAATAAACCCCAAAACAAAAAAAAAAAACTAACAAAAACATGTTAAAACAAGTTACCAGTATTGATGCCATTGAGCATAACATGCTCTCTCAAGAATTATGAAGCATCATTATAGATGGTGGGTATTTTATTATATTTATTATATTTTATTACATTTAACTTTATTATATTTAAAGACATAGGTCTTTACCTTTTTAGTACTTTTTGACCATTCACTTTAATTACTATAAAATAATTACTTTAATTGTTTTTCTCTCCATTGAAATTTGAGCATTCCTCATCTATATACCAAGCACCCAGCAACGATGGATCTGAGGATCTGAATGTGGATGGTGTGATAACGCATCTGCTACCAGCGACCTAAAAATATCAACTAAATGTAATAGTTCATTGAGTACATTTAAAAGGCACTTTAGTGCTCAATATTTTTAATACATAAAACAATTAATGACAGAGGAATAAACTAAGGTGCTTCTAATCTTGGAGTTGAAAAATATTAAAATTAAATAATTCCTGTTTAATCAACTTAATTTTTATAAGACAAAAAGGAATATGAAGTTCCCCAAGACAATAATTTAAAACACAAATTTCCAGAATGTCTGAAGACTATAATGAATATTTTTTAAAATTATAAATCATGGCTAGATGTTTAGAGTATAAACCTGATGAATTAAATTTTAATAAGGACACTAGAAGAACAGTGCTCATGAGTAAGTTTAAATGACTATATAAGATTTTGTTTTTACTTTTACACATTTCATTTTCAGTTAATGAAATCCTTCCTGTTTTTTTCTATTTCATATAGTATTGTTTTGTGCATGAAAATTATCCTAATGAGAAAAATATGGGGCATGTTTATAAGAATACTACTCCCTTGCCTTTACTTTCAAACACAATATAAAAGGAACAGTTAGTACTCAAGGGTTTTTGAATAGAAAAATTATTCTGAAAATTGCTCTGAGTGGCTCATGCATGTGTAGTAAACAATTTTACCCATTTAATGGATGGCAGGGGAAAGAAATTCTCAAATTTATTTTTATCATGTTAAGTGTCAATCAGTTATGTGAAATTGAAAGCATGCTTTCTACCCCATTTGTACATTGCCAAGTCTGTTCAGATGTTAAAGCTAGCTCTCAGAGGCATCATAAATATGTTTACCCTATATCTTAGATTGCATCCATATGCTAGAAAAGTACTGTTTAAATTGGTAGAGAAAATAACCTTTTCATCTACAACAAAAATATGCACCTAAAAAAAAAAAAAAACAACCAACCTCCATGCAATGCTAAAAAAATGATAGCTTTTCATGGACTTTCTGTTCCCTCTTCATTCTAAAATTTTGCATTACTATATTTTACTACCTCGAGACTTTATGTCCTTTTTATCCAAATGCTCTGGTTAACACTATAAACCAAGATCCAGAAACTATTGAACAAGTTCCTGATGTTAAAATATCAAATCATTTGGTTTGAACAACTGTCATTATTATATTCTTTTTAGAAAAATATGCTTTTGGAGATCATGCTTACAGAATATACTCATGATTTCAATCCCACACAATATTTTAATTCCATAAGGTGTGTGGGTGGCTATTTCAAATTGACATAGTTTTGTGTTATTTTTTACATGCAAAAATTATTATCAGATGGAGGGGAAATTAAATATTCTGAATGTGATAAAAAAAACCTCAGTGTTCTTGACTTATATTACCAACTGCTAACTACTGCTAAAATTTATCCATTTTTGGAAACTGAACAACCTTGACAACATCAGTAGTCTTAACAAAAAATAAAAATAGAACTTTGTCAAAATATATGAACAAAATTCTTGTGTTAAATGGATCAATATATAAATATGAGGAAAAACTGATAAATGATCCATACTCCTATCAAATCATTTACTGATATTTACTAACTAAAATATTTTATAAAATGTACTTTGATTTTTAATAAGAGTGAGTATTTTTAGGTCAATTGTATATTTTATGATATATATTTTAATAAGAGAATAAATATAACACTTCACAGAAAATTTTGCCCTTAATTTTCAGTCATTGGATATTTCAAATGATAGGAAATTAAGCCTCCTTTGTCTAACAAGGACATAGCAATATGCTTACCAATAACCTAATGTACCATAGTATAGGAAAAATTCAATAGCTCAGTAATTAATATTAGAAGGAAACTGATATATCTCACATTATGTCATATGTTTTGCCAGGTTGTCATAGATATACACATGAAATTTTAATATTAGTGAACCTATAAAATAATGGGGTTTATAAACTAATTTTTTTGGGAAGCATAATCTTTTGTTTTTTATTCAAGTATAATTAACATACAGCACTATGTTAGTTTTGAGTGTACAATATATTGATCCAACAATTCTATTCATTATTCAGTGCTCATCATAGTAAGTGTACTCTTAATCCCCTTACCTATTTCACCCATACACCCACCCACTTCCCCTCTGGTAACCACCAGTTCATTCTCTATATTTAAGAGAGTCGGGTTTTTTTTTTTTTCTTGTTGTTTATTCTATAAACCAGCATTTTAAGCATCATTCTGGAATAATGTTTAGGTTGTCATAGGAAGAAATGATAGCTACATATTCACTGTGCTTTATTTTTTAAATTATTTTCTAGTCTGATATGGGAAAATATAACATATCATTAGTGCTTTATCTTTCATTTTTTCCTAAATTGTAGTGAATTTTTTATTCCATGTTTTATTTCTTTCTAGTCTGGTATGGGAAAATATAGCATATCATTAGTGCTTTATTTTTCATTTTTTCCTAAATTCTAGTGAAGGAAATGGATTTCTTGATTTCTAGTGTTTGGAAATTTGTTTGCAAAAGCTTGTGTTCTCTCTTCTACAAATATGTTTTTTATATCTCTAATGTTATTTTCTGTTAAGCTATTTTATCTTTATCACCATATTAGATTCTTGATACGTTACTACTTTTAATCCCTTGTGAATGAACATAATCTAGCTTTTAAAAAAGTTTCTCCTAGTCTATTATAGTTATAGACAGCAAGCAGGACAAAGCAGTTCACCAACTTGTGCATGGAGAACTCTTACTAGTTATTTAAATCACACCATGTGCCCACTTCGAGATGATTCCTAGATGGCAGTGCCACCATAGACCCTAGCTCCAAGTGCCATTGGAGATATGAGATTCCTTCCTTAAATCTTAAGATATCTATTATCGTCTTATCCCCTCTCCACCAAACACACACACACACACACACACACACACACACACACACAAAACAAAAAACAAAACATCAACAAACCCAAAAACTAATACCCGTATCATATCTACAAGAAGGAGGAAGGTATTATCCAAATTTCAAATCTCTGCAATCCTTTGTAAGATGACTATCTATCTATGTTCACGTGGCTAAATTGTTTCAGCTGGAATTTGAGGGACCTCAGTAAGATATACTTAAGTCATAATCTTCACTGAAGCCCCTATCATCTATATTATCTTAAAAATATACCTTTAAATTGTTGCTTTTCAGAACAAAGCAAAACATTAAAACTTTTTATTCCACAATGACTTAATGAATATATCTTATATTTGCATCATTAAACATAAAATAAGCTTTCAGGGTTGAAGCATAAATTCCCTGTTGCCTGGGAGTGTTGGCTGCCCACACCTGTCAACCAAGTCCTTTCTAATTAACTTTTGTTAAAAACAGTCATTCTTCCTAAGCTCATGTCCACTTCCTACAGGCAATTAACTTCCAAAGATTAGTGGATATTGGCCCCACTTCCCAATTTGGGACAACAGACCAGGACCATCAAAACTTCAAAACTCCTCATGTAGTCCCATGGCCGAGGACTTTGTTGTGACTGTTTTGTACTCAGAATTTTCTATTTGCACAATACTATTTTTAACTCTGCCTCACTTGTGTTGATATTCAGATCACTCCCCAGTGAATTCCTGAACTTAAATCTCTACTGGAGAATCTATTTCTTGGAAACTCAGTTGCATAGTTGCCCATCACCAATCTCACATACACTAAAACATGCATTTTGAACTTTGTATTATTATTCCCATTATTCTTTACCCAATGAATCATTTTTTTTTAAGCAGGAAAAGTAATAAACACAAGGAACACTGAGTTAATCAAATAGCCTCAAGATAGAAATTTTTTAAAAATGTAGAAATCCCTACTAAGAATAGAAATAACCAATCACTGTTGGTGATCAAACATTATAACCTAGTAGGGAGCCAAATAGCTAATTTGTATTTTATGAAACCAAAGATAGAAGGAGCATTCAAGGGTACATTTAAACAATAATTTATCCAAATACTCTGAAATGGAGACCTGACCACAAAGAATAAAATCCTTATCATCTGCCAGATACTTCTCTATAAGGCTCTTCAAACTAGAATAAAATACAAATTAGGCATACATAACTTTTTTACAATGCTAAGGAAACAAAATGAAAGGATCACTATGGCAGCACTGTGGGTTATATAATGCTGACCTATCTGGTATAACAGAATTCAAGATTTAAGAAGGAGACAAAGTATTGCTGTATCATAAAAGCTATGTGAAAGTCATGAATGATTTAAAAGTCTCTCTGACTTCACAAGTATAATGTGAAAAATTAAGTAAAGTTGCAGCCTAATTACAAACAACATTTTGAAAAACTTGAAATCCCTTTGAGAGAAGCAATGGGGTCCCAGACTCTGACCAAAAATCAATGGCTTGATAATCCATTTTCTATAAAGCTGGCTGCTCTGAGGTGGTTATCTTTTCTTGTTCTTATAAGATTACAGAAAATCAAGGAAGGTATCAAAGTAAATATCAAAACATGTCCTGCTTGCACAGGGAAATCAAGGGGTTTTTCTGAGAAGGGGAAAGAGACTGTGGGGGGGAGAGGCAAATACATAGAAAAAGGAGAAGGAAAAAAAAGACTCACTAGGTACTAACATGCTGAGGCACTTTTGTTTTTACACTTAGACCAATTAATTTATTGGTATTATGAAATGAAACCATTCCTAGTATGCATTAGTTAACCACTCTGTTTTTAAAAAGTCTGCACTGACAGTTTTATGGTCTAGATGCCAGTTGTCCTGTTGATTTTACAAGCAACTGCTTGTAAAACAATGGCCAATTCTGGTCCAATTCAAGAGGTCTTTATGCCCAGTTCAAGAGTTCATTAGTTAGAAAGGAAAATCAAGCTTTAAAATGGAGTCTCTCATGTCCAGAAATTTTACACAGTTCCAAAGCATAACAGGCTCTCCTCTAGGGAATAACCACTGCTCATCCATCTAAAAATGAACCTCTTTGGATTCTTAACAACAGAGAACAAGCTGAGGGTTGATGGACGAAGGTCAGCAGGAGATGGGCTAAATGGGTAATGGGTATTAAGGAGGGCACTTGTTGTGATGAGCACTGGGTGTTATATGTATGTGATGAATCACTAAATTCTACACCTTAAATCAATTTTACCATATACGTTAACTAACTAGAATTTAAATAAAAACTTGAAATAAAAAATAATAATAATAAAATAAAATGCATCTCTTTGCATGGGAAACTGGTGATATAATAAAAAGAGCACAGATTCTGACACACGTGAAAACAAATCAAAGCACCAACATTTATAGAAAAAAGGTAAATAAAGAAATATCTTTATAAACCTAAGAATCTTTATAAGCCTGTTCAAAATAATCAATCATGTATGATACCAAATTAAATTGTAAATGACTTAAAATGAACTGTTTATCAAAGCTTATATTTGTAAAAATTAATTTTTAAATTTTATTTAATACACTGATGCATAGTCACTTAATATGGTATATACTAGAATGCATTAAACAGAGTTATAAATTCTTTTGTTTTAATGTTTATTTATTTTGAAAGAGAGAAAGAATACAAGTGGGGGAGGGGCAGAGAGAGAGGGTGAGAGAGAATCCCAAGAGAGAATCTCTGCACTCACAGTGCAAAGCCCCACGTGGGCTCCATCTTGAAAACAGGGAGATCATAATCTGAGCCTAAACCAAGAGTCAGGAGCCTAACTGACTCAGCCAGCCAGGCATCCTTCCAAGTACATAAATTCTTATAGATTTATTAAAGGACAAAAACATTTTCTTAAATCTCTGTAAATACTCTCTATATCATATTATTAGCAGCTAGTTTGTATATAGTTAATTATATACTACTAATATAATAGGATTTTAAAAAAATTTAATGTTTGTTTATTTTTGAGAGAGAGAGAGAGACAGAGCATGAGCAGGGAGGAGCAGAGAGAGAGGGAGACACAGAATCTGAAGCAAGCTCCAGGCTCTGAACTGTCAGCACAGAGCCTGATGAGGGAGGGGCTCAAACCCATGAACCATGAGATCATGACCTGAGCCAAAGGTGGATGCTTAACCAACTGAGCCACCCAGACGCCCCTATAATACATTCCTCACCTGAATTGGAGGCTTTCATGCATTAGTCCCATCACACACTATCATCTTTTGTCTAAGAACTGCATCTTTCCTGATATTCAATGTTCAAGACATGATAATAAGAGCTATCTGAACATTTCCCATTTAGCTGTTGCCAAAATTCACTCTTCATTGTTATATTTGCTCTAGAAATTACAGGATTACCAATTTGCTATTAAATGACTGCTTTTCCATCAGGGACATTACAATGTATGAGTATACTGGGATCAATTTAAAAAAAAAAAAAAAAGAAGAACACAAGCACACATTTTTTTCATATAACAATGCAGTCATGGTTGATGAGCTATAGTAAGTTCTAATTCAGATGTGCTTGCCTTTATCTACTCTTTATTACATCCTCTTCACTTCTGCCTCTCTAACAAAGATAACTATATTTTATCCTAACTCCCTATCACTGGAATCTAATAAATCATACTCTCTATATTTTGCCAAAGAGGCTGTCTTTTTGGGGGAAACATAATATCATAGTTTATAGTTGAGTTGATGCTTTAATTAAAATCAAATTTTGATACTTAAGCATTGAAATGCAGTCCAAACTAAATTATTTCCATTCCAATTAACCTTGATTGCTGAAACCTAGCCTTTTAGATTAAATCTCTTCTGCTTTGCCCTGATAAGATACAGATGTTGTCAGTTACCCTCCCCAACTAATGGGCAGTTCTGCTCATTAAAATTATTAGTGAATTTGATTTTAAAGGCAGATGCTCCAAAATCCTTTTTAAGAAAGCCAATCTCTTTTGAAAAACACAACGCAGACAATGCTATGTTTGAAGCCAGAAGGTATTAATTTGAATTCTGGCTTTAATCTCTATTAGTTTGGCAAATTAAAAAACATCTCTTAGTCTTAAGATATTTCCTTGGAATGGGGAATATAATAATAATAGCTAACATATATTTGATGCTTACTATCTTTTAGCAAATGTTCTAAACAATTTACATGTGTGTCTTTTAAACACACAATAACCATATCAGTTCTGCAGTATTAAGTCCTCATTTTCCAGATAAGTAAATGGGAGATAATGATACCTGCCTCTCTTATTCTTTCCAGTTGCAGAGAAGGTACATTTAGTTCATGCAAATATGTCACTTCGGGACCAAAAAGTACCACATGATAAAAATCGCTGTTGTTTCTCCTCTTGTCCCCTTCTCTGCTCTAGGACCACTGGTCCCGTTCATGAACTTACTGATTTATATATTTATCTGCTTTAAGATGTGAAACAATCTTCAGAGAGAATCACGGGATCAAGGTATTTCAGCAGCACGAGTTTTGCAAAACAATCCAGAAACTTGAGGAATTGTAAAAGAACTGGAGGAAAGAATAGCTTGAGCTCTCTACATGAGCAAAAATGTGGAAAATTCTCCAAATCTGGAGAGCAAAGGGAGCAGACATATGTCCCAGTGCCCCCCTCTTCTCAGAGATACCCCATCCTTCATAGTGATGGTAAAAAGTTTTTTTTAGGGTGAGGCTTTATATGTGGTAATATGATTTTATGTGGTATATATATATAAAATCATTCAGATGACCAAAATATATTTCCCATACATATCTGGTCTTCAGGGTTCCTTACCCATAGCTCCCCAAACCTTTGGAGCTTCCTAAGTGTTGAGAGTGATAAAGGTATCTTTTGTCATGTTGATGTTATCTTAAGGGAAAGCCCTTAGGTAACCTGAAGATGATGGCTGATTGCCAGGAAGGTCAATCTTATAATTAAAGGGTTGGAAATTTCAGTCCTTCCCTGGAAGGACTGGATGTCTGGAAAAAAGAGAGGGGCTAGATAGAGTTTAATCACCAATGACTGATGATTTAATTAATCATGCCTATGTAATGAAACCTCCAAAAAATTCCAAAATAATGGGGTTCAAATTTCTTTGGAGTTGGTGAGCATGTGGAGATTTGGGGACGTCGGCTGCCTGGAGAAGGCATGGGAGCTGTGTGCCATTTCCCCATGCCTTGGCCTGGGCATCTTTTCCACGTAGCTGCTCCTGATTTACATCCTTTTAAAATAAACAGGCGATCTAGTGAGCAAAGTGTTTTTTCTGAGTTTTGTAAGCACTGTAGCAAAATTAATTGAACCCAAGGAGGTGGTGGGAATCTCTAATTTATACCCAGTTTGTCAGAAGTACAGGAAACAACCTGGACTTGCACCTGGTGTCTGAAATGGTGGTGGTGGGGATAGTCTTGTAGGACTTGACGTATGGAATCTGATGCTAACTTCAGGTAGATAGTGTCAGAATTCAGTTAAATTATAGGATATCTATCTGGTGTTGCAGAGTGCTTGGTGGCACTGGTGACTCCTGCCCCATCACAGTGGATAGTGAAATTAGGTCCAGAACCCCTTTTAAGTTCCATTGTGAGCAAGGGTAAATTATAGCAAAATGTATATGTTTGAATTCCTTCTAATTGGATATATTGACCATAACCCCAAATAATGGTGTTTTATTTGTCATCATCTTAATTGCCTATGAATCCTTTTTTATACCACACATGTACTGCAGATAACAATTCCTCCACTTCAAGATAGACTGCTGGACACATAGCTTTTAGTAAATTATAGAATTAATAAAGTGTTTATAGATGATAAGGCATCTAGATATAATAGGGAGTATCTTCAGCAGAAATGCCTATCAATTTGGTTTCAAAGTTAAAAACAATTTGCTTTTATTCATGCTAAAGAGATTCAGTATTAGAGTCAGAATAGTTTCATCATACTACCCCAATGGTGTTCTTGAGCCAGAAGCCTGAATTTAAAAGTTTAGAAGTTCAATTTTCTACTATTTTTCTCCTCATATATTTTGAAGTTTCTGACAGGTTGGTACAATAATGTGATGTGTTATAATCAGATTTATAAAGTAAAATATATCAATATGACCAATTCCTTTATGCATTCCACAACTATTTGTTGAGTCATTATCTGTGCCAAACTTTTTACTGGATGCTAGGAAAATAAGCTTGAGTAAGTCATATTCCTGGCTTCAAGAGGCTCAAAGTCTTAGTTGAGGAGCAGATATAAAAACAGAAAATATAAAGTAACAAGGGAAGGAACTAAAGTAGAAATATGTACAGTTTATGATAAAACATTTTTGTAACCATAACTGAGGGCATATGGTTGATGTCAGGAAAGATATCATGAAGGTTCTACGTGTTCTGCATCAAAGGATGTATGTGGTTTAGGCAGGTAAGGTCTGCAGGGAGGGAGTGGGCTGTGCCTGAACAGGCGAGGGAGAAAAGGAACAAGAAGCTCAGTGGATAGAGAGGCAAGAAAAGCATTCTGTGGTAGAATTATAAAAAGTGCCTCTGGATTAATGATAAAGTACAAAGCAGGGAGTGGAGGCACTCAGTGCCTTTAAGGTAATTGTATAATCCCTTAACATTGTCAAAAAGAACTTTTATGGTCTATTATGGTTACCATCCAACCTCCTTTAGCCATTAAACTCCAGTTTGCCCAGGTATATTCAGTTCCTCCCTTCCTCACCCCACTGGGTTTGTACAACTGTGTCCTCTCCACCTAGAAACATCCTCACCACTTACTTAACATCTGTCTCCCTTCAGATGCAGCTGAAGCATCAATTTCACAGTGAATATTCAGATATTCTCTGCCCAAAGGAAGTCAGCCTACTTTATCATATGCTCTCATAGAAGGTTGTTCTTTAATTTATACTTCAATACTAATTTGTACGTTTATTGGATTAAAGAATGTTTCCCTCATTAGACTATAAGCTCTCTGAAAATAGGAACTGGTTGATTTTGCTCTTCAGTGCTTAGTCAAGTGCCAAAAACACAGTACATTGTTAACAATTACTTAATGAATGAAAGTTTTTAGCACAATGCCTGGTATAGTTCACATACACACGTAATGCATACTATTGAACATAAAATACATACTATAAAATAATTGATGTACTTAATTATTTAGTTTGTATGTATCAATCAATATGCAAAAGTAAGAGATTGCTGACCACCTGCCTGATAGACATTTTGTCATTTGAATTAATAACAAAAACAATTTTATTCAAGGTTGTGATTGAGATTTTATTGCCTTGACTCCCTCACAGTTAGTTGTGAGACATAATCACAAGTGTTATCTGAGAATTCTCCGAAAGTTTCCTAAAGACAGCTGACTAAACTGGGTATTGTCCCAATTTTTCTTACTCCACACACTTTTTCTTCAGAATTGCTTAAAACTTGAACATGATGTTTTGAGATATCTTGGATTGTAAAGTGACCTTAAGGATAGGAGCCACAGGTTAGAATTAGGCATCAGAAAGATACAAGAGAGTTACCAGTCTACTTTTTTTTTTTTACCTAAGAAAACCCAAATTTACACTGCTCTTGGTAAAATTATTCTAGCTGCAATGAATAGATATTTTGTAACAGTGAAAAATGGAGGAGTAACCAGAGATAGATTAAATGAATTGCCAACTAGTAAAACAACGATGTTCTAGATGTGAATGAAGAAGGATGTGCTAACTGCAAAAGCCATCATGAAGAAGTGGCCCATAACAAATTGTGATTGACTAAATTTGGATAAGGGGGACGCATTTTTGGTATTGTATTCTAAGAGAATGATTACAATAATAGAAAGTTCTGAGAATGTGCACTTTTTATGAAATTTCCAGGATATATGTTAAAATTAAGCTAACAGTGGGTGACAAGTCAAGGTGCTTAATGTGTACAGTTGGAATACCAGAACTCACTGAACATGGCACATCAGTTTATGGAAGCATCTCCCAAACATTCTTGACAGAGGATTTGGAGGGAACTTAGTCTCTATAAATATCCTGCTGTAACAATGCTCACCAGCCCACTCTGGAAATTGTCTCTTCATTCAATTTTTTTTACATTTTATTTTTATGAGAAATTCATATAAAATTGATCATTTTAAAGTGAAGAATTCTGTGGCATTTAGCACATCCACAATATTGTGTAGCCATTACTTCTATCTATCTCCAAAACATTTTCATTCCTCCCAGATAAAACTCCGTACTTATTAAGCAGTTATTCCCCATTTCCTCTTTTTTCCTGACCTTGGCTACCACCCGTATGCATCTGTCTCCATGGATTTATCTGTTCTGGATATTTCATGCAAGTGGAATAATATAATATGTGATATTTTGTGTCTTCTTTCACTTAATATAATGTTTTTGAGGTTTTTTTCTCATTGAGTAGCATGTATCTGTACTTCATTTCTTTTTCATGGCTAAATGTTTCTTTATTCTTTAAACTCATCTTTTGGTTTACATGTGGAATTATATATCAGTTTTCCTTTAAATGATTTTATTTCACTTATATCTACCAGGTTCCCCACTGCCCTAGAAATAAAACATGCTAATCTCCAACTTTAACGTCTTTGCTAATGCAGTTCCAAATACTTGGAGCTCCATTTCCCTTCTATATTTAAATTCTTCTTATGTTGTATAGCCAGCTCCTACCCTACCCTTTCCATTGAAATTCACTTACCATCACTCAGGAAAAAGTGCCTTGGAAGTTAGTCCTGTAATAATATGTTCTTTCAATTAAATGTCATTGAGAATATGTTATATCACCAATGTGGATGGAAGGCCACTTACTGGCAGAACTCATATAATTTCTTTCTACATCATACTATAAAGTCTCCAATACATTGAAAGTGATTGAAGGAAAAAGTACAATTTATGGACTTTAAAAAACATTAAAGTTGCATTGTCCTTGTATTATTTTTCTGTTTACAAAGTGGCTGCATGTACGTTATCTCAATTTACTTGTAGAAGACCTAGCTTTAAGGATGGTAGGGTGGGGTTAATATTCTGATTTTTGGACTAAAAGTTTTGCCCAAAGATTCATTTCTTACTAGTAATGGCAGGGCAGAGCCTGTAACGTGAATTATACTTATAAAGTGGGTCTGTATCTCGGTCCCAAAGCTCAGCTTAGTACATGTATAGTTTTCCTTGTTTTTCTACAACTCAAGTTGCTTTGAAGCCTATTTGGCCTGAATGCTATAAACTTAATTAAATTAAGATCTGTGGGACTTGTCTAGTGACAAGATGTATATGATGGGAGTAGCACTTGTCCTTAATCTTATATGGCTATGCAGATAGCTGCAGAGACTTCCATCAATATACTGATGGGCTTCAAAAATTGTCACTCAGTCATTCTCTTTCCTATTGATAAAATTTCCTCAAATCCCATAATCCCATGATTCTATCTGTGATTTTTTTTTTTCATTCTTGGAAAACTGACATTTTTGGTTCCCACACCATGCTGGAGCTCAGAAAAGATTTTGCAATACCTCAGTTGCCTATACACCCGAAGTAGCCAATTTTCTTTTTAGCGTCTTGCAGTCTTGATTGAATTTGCTATGGCATGCAAAATGGTGAAAGGGTTTCTGTTCTGGGAGCTTGTAAACCTATATTTACAAAACTTTCAGCTGTATAATTGACATAAAATGGTAAGATTATTTATTTATTTATTTATTTATTTATTTATTTATTTATTTATTTAATGTTTTTGAGAGAGAGGGGGAGAGAGCACATGTGGGGAGGGGACAGACAGAGAGGGAGAGAGAGAGACAGAGAGAATCCCAAGCAGGCTCTGCACTTTCAGTGTGGAGACCTACTCCAGACTCAGATCATGAACCTTGACATTGTGACCTGAGCTGGAGTCAGATGCTTAACCAACTGAGACACCCAGGCACCCAAGATATTTAAATATACATTGTGGTGACTTGATATATGTATACTTTTGAAAGGATTCTCCCCATATAGTTAATTAACACATTTATCTCTTCACATATTTATAGCTTATTTTGGTGAGAACATTTAAGTTCTACCCTCTTAGCTAATTTCAGTTTTACAATAGAGTGTTATCAACTATGGTCACAATGTTTTTATTTGATCCTCAGATCTTACTCATCTCATGCCTATTTTGAATGTGTGCTACATTCTACTCACCCCAGGCACAGTCTGCATAACGAGGACACTACCAGCATTTATTTAACAACTACTTCTTTTTGAATCCCCCAACTCTCCACCCAGGGATTTTTTTCTACTGCAAGTAAGTATGATGGAAAATGATGGTAGGTGAGATAGGACGTTGTTCTTTCCCAGTGTGTAATCTACGAGATCTTTAAGCCATTAGTTTCCCCTCAGTCCTCTAAAATAATAAGCTTTTGAGACCCAAAATCCAGAAGAGGAATACTGCTTTCTATGCTTTTGCTGAGTAACGTCTTCTTAGATGCAATGAGACTACTCAGCACGTGCCCTGACTGAGCTAAGTAAGGAGACTCACAACTGAACTACTGATAATATAGCTCCATCACACTTAATAATCATTCAGATTTACTGAGCTTGAGCTGAAACTGTGTGTTGAATTCCCTTTAATCCTTTGCCAAAGATCAGGTAACTATTTGTATGGATCTATTTTGTATTATCTGTTCTGTTGGTCTATGTGTCTGTCTGTTCTTTTCCAATACCATGTTAACTTGATTAGCTTTTTCCTTTTTTAATTTTTTTAAATGTTTATTCATTTTAGAGAGAGAGCACACAAGCAGAGGAGGGGCAGAGAGAGAGGGAGACACAAAATCCGAAGCAGGCTCCAGGCTCTGAGCTGTCAGCATGGGGCCCAATGCGGGGCTGGAACTCACAAACTGTGAGATCATGACCTGAGCCAAAGTCGGACACTCAACCGACTGAACCACCCAGGCGCCCCCATTACTGTAGCTTTATAGTAAGTCTTAAGATCAGTAGTATCAGTCCTCCAATGTCCTTCAGTATTTTTTGGCTATTTTAGGTCTTTTGACTGTCCATATAATCTTTAGAATTAGTTTTACTGTGTTTATAAAATAATTTGCTTGAAATTTTTGTTGAGATTATTTTGATTCTATGGATCAAGCTGGTAAGAATTGGCATCTTAAGAATAATGAGTGTTCTAATTGATGGACGTAGACTATTTCTCTATTTTCTTAGATCTTTGATTTTGCTTATTAGAGTTTGGTAGTTTTATACATATAGACCTTGCACATATTCTGTTAAATAGTTACATCAAAGATTTTCATTCTTGGTACTATTATAAATTATATATGTAATATAAAATGCATATATTTTGGAATTCCAAATTCAATTTGTTCTTTGCTGGTATATAAGAGAGCAATTGACTTGTGTATATTAACTTTATATCCTAAGACCTTGCTCTAAATATGCTTATTAGTTCCAGAACATTTATTTTTAAAACAATTTTTGGGGTGATTTTCTACAACATGTCATTTTGAACAAAAATATTTTACTTATTCTTTCCCAGTAGGTATATCATTTACTTTTCTGTCTTCTACCATTGTATTATTTAGGACTTCCAGTGTGACAATGAAGAAGAGTGGTAAAAAAATAAAAATAAAAATAAGGGGTATTCGTGCATTTTTACCAATCTCAGGAAAAGCACTGAATTCCTCATTTAAATATTTCGGAAGCTATAGGTATTTTTGGAGATGTTTTTTATAAAGTTGAGGAAATTTTCTTCTTGTCCTAGTTTTCTGTGAGTTTTTACCATAAATAGTTTATTTTTTTTAACTTTTAATGTTTATTTATTTTTGAAGGGTGAGGGGCAGAGAGATAGGGAGACACAGAATGTGAAGCAGGCTCCAGGCTCTGAGCTGTCAGCACAGAGCCCAACATGGGGCTTGAACC
Organism: Herpailurus yagouaroundi; assembly: GCF_014898765.1. Lineage (NCBI taxonomy): Eukaryota > Metazoa > Chordata > Mammalia > Carnivora > Felidae > Herpailurus > Herpailurus yagouaroundi. Next base: position 64,695,193 of record NW_024412395.1, on the reverse strand, counting down.
CATGAACTGTGAGATCATGACTTGAGTTGAAGTCAGATGCTTAACCAACTGAGCCACCAATGCACCTCAAATGGCTGTTTATTTCTTAAAAATTATTTTCTGCATCATTTAATATGATATTTTTAAAATTTATTCCTGTTGATATGATATATATGGCTACTTACATGTAAGTTAAAAATTCAATTCTTTACTAATACTAGCCATATTCTAAGTGCTCAATAGTCACATGTCCCTATGTGCTATGATGTCATGTGCTATGATAGGGATATAGAACATTTTTGTCATCAGAAAGTCCTATTGGACAGTGCTATTTAAAGGGATGCTTCTGAGGCTATGTGTTTTACGTTGTTCTTCAGATTTAGCCTCTGTTGCCCACAATGGTAACCAGCTTGAGAATGCATGCTTTCCTGGATTTTGCTTTGTTCTCTAGCTCACTCCCTGCTTCTCCACTTCTACTTCTGGGATAACAACCAACTAAACTACTTTTACTCAAATCCTTTTCTCAGGCTCTGCTCTATGGGAAACCCAAACTGAGAAAGGTGGCATCTCAATATTTTGTACTGATATTAGTTAGAAAAATGCCATGATTAACGGAGATGCAGATAGAATAAGATCACTATAATAAATTATATGTATAAATTTCATCCACTTGGAGAAGCCTTGTTTTATATAAGGTGGTTATTAAATCTCTCTCATAAAAAACTTAAAAGAAATGAAGGTGTAAATTATGAGTACAACTGTAGGAAAAGTTTTTGATTAGAAAGAATAGTGAGGATAACTATTGTGGAATGGAATGTTTGGAGGAACAGCAAGGTGGCCAGTGAAACTCCAGTGAAGGGAGGAGAGGGTGGTAAAGTTGAGGTATGTTTTCAGAGCCCAGAATTTGGTTCTTACTCTATACAAGCTGGGAACCCAAGACAAGCTTTTCAGTAGAGTACTAATCGTTCTGACTTATATTTTAACAGGAACACTCTGATTGTTTCTATAAATATAAAGTGTGGAAAATAATATTATTAATAATTAAGATATGTGCTTTCCATCTGTTAGTTCATGTAATCCTCACAATTCAACTATCAAGTAGATGGGTTATCATTATCCCATTTTACAGATGAGGAAAATAAATAGTAGAGGAGTTAAATAACTTCCACAAAGCTGCATAGCTAATAATTGATAGGCAATTTGGCTGCAGTGCCATGGTATTACTAATTATAATATGTTGGTGAGCATATTATATTTATTGGAATAAATATATTAATTAAGTATTAGGTAATACATGTATTTATATTCTGAGGAATACCTAACATAATCTGTATACAAGACTTAGAAGAGAGGTCTGGCACATAGTGCTCAAGACATGTTAGCTATTATCATCTCCCTGTGTCATCCCTGATCATTCACACCTTAACTTTTATATATATGCCATATGGCACCTGCTGTACTTACTTTAGTATTTATGCCTTCCCTTATCCTTGGGTGTTTGCAAACATTGTTTTATCTTTAACTTCCTCTCTACCTAGGCAATTTAAAAAAAAATTTTTTATGTTTATTTGTTCTTGAGAAAGAGAGAGAGATAGAGCACGAGCAGGGGAGGGGCAGAGAGAGAAAGAGATACGGAATCTGAAGCAGCTCCGAGCTGTCTGCACAGAGCCCGACGTGGGGCTTGAACTCACAAACTGTGAGATCATGACCTGAGCTGAAGGTGGGGGTTTAACTGACTGAGCCACCCAGGCACTCCTACCCATGTAAATCTTAATCTTTCCTGGTAAATGTTCTAAGATATGAAACTCCTAAACCTGCTGAAAGACCATATGAGGCAATTTTGTATGTATTATCTTAGGCTCATACACTTTGTTTATAAAATTTATGAGTTTATTTAAATATTTTATATAATTGCATTCTGCAATAGTGGTAAGTTTCCCTTTGAAACAAAGCAGTAACCCCCTATGCTTGTAACTCATTTTTGAGTGTGTTTCACACACCTAAGATGAATGGAATTAAATGACCAATTCTCCTTCAAATAACAAATGGATTCATGGTGAAATTATGTCCCTCCTAAAAACTTAGTATTAAAAAAAAATTAGTATCAATGTTAAGTTCAGACTTACTTTTTTGTGCATTCCTTTATCTGTATATATGTTTTTCTTAAGAAATTTTATCACCGTGATAAACTATGTCGAATTTTATAGAAAGTATGAGACAATATATTTATAAACTTCAAAATTAACAACTTTCTGTCACTTCCCTTAAAAGAACAGATTAGACTAAAAGAATAGAAATAACATAATAAATATATAACTACATTTTTAATCAATAAATCAATCAAGATTTAACTCATTACCACTTCACCAAGATCTTAAGCCAAAGTTTTATTCAAGTAAACCTGCCTCTTTCAAATACCACCTATATCAGCCACCTCAAAATATTCTGTTCAAATCAAATAGTATCATGTGATTTAATGTGCCTTATACATTTAGGTAAATATTATTCCTCATGTAGACTAAAGAGCTGATGCATATTTGCATGTTTCACTATTCAATTGCTGTGATCATTATAACCAAAGAGAGAAATGTAACATACAAATTTAAAATTATGAAATACATTTATGTATAAGAAGCATTTTTATCTCCTCTAGATTGATATTTTATAAAAGCAGGATTAGCACTAGTATTAAGTTAGATCTACGTATTTACATTTTCATTTTATATCATTTGCCCCCTTTAACACTTAAAATTTTCAATATGAGCCTTCTTGGCTATATTGTAAATTCCATGTGGGAGGAAATATGTTGGTGCTATTTAATGTAGTATCCCAACACTAAACAGAATGCCTGTCCATATTAGATCCTTAATAAATATGTTGAGTAAATGTGCAAATGAAAACATATGCCATTGTTATTAAGTGAATTGGGCCCCCCTCTAATTCATATATTGTAGCCCTAATTCCTAATATGACTCTATTTGGAGATAGGGCCTTTATGTAAGTAATTAAGGTTAATTGAGATCATTAGGGTGGGACCCTAATCCAATAGGGCTGGTATCAGTTATAAGAAAAGGATGAGATAGCAGAGATTTCTCTCTCTCTCTCTTTAATTCCCTCCCTCCCTCCTTCTCTCTCCATGAACAGAGAGACCATAGGACAACATAATGAGAAGGTGGCTATCTACAGCCATCCACAGCAAGGAAAAGAGGCCTCACCAGAAACCAACCCAGATCTTGATCCTGGACTATTAGCCTCTGGAGCTATGAGAAAATAAATAAATGAATGTTGTTCAAGCCACCCAGTTTATGGTATTTTGTCATGATAGCCCTAGCAGACTAACACAGCCATCATCAACAAATTACATGTATCTCTTTTTTCCCTTAGGAGTCATATTATTTTTAATGTATGAGGTTAAGGGCACCATTAAAAATATATTTTTATAAATACATATGTGTGTGTGTGTGTGTGTATATGATATAAAAGGTATATTCACATTTCTCTAGAATTTATAAACACACTGAATATATAAACTTAATGTAAATGACCATAACATATTCAAAATGCTTTGCATACTTATTAAACTCTTCTCATAATATCCCTAAGCATTACTATATAAAAGTACTTTGGTTGTTTGAATCTGATACATTAGAAAATGACCCAGGCTCTAAAGGAAAATAAAACCAAAGTTAATCTTTTTCCTTTGTGTTGCTTGTAACCTCTAGTGTTATTTTGTTTTTTTCTTTCTGAGCTGCAATGGACCATAAACTAAGAGGGAGTAATATTTTCTAAAATGGACTGCAATATGATATAGCAAGTTTACTCTAAAATCCCAAGAGACCTACAGATAAGAATAACGATTTTCACATAATAAAATGGAATTGGCGTGAAACAACATGAAATTATGAAACAACTGCCAAAGCTCTTATATTTTAAAAACCTGTATTTCACATTTGAATAATAAAACCCTCAGTAATCATGACAGTTAAAAAACAAAATGTTGCTCTTGAACAATGAAGTAATTCTCAGAATGAGTTTAGGCCAAGGGCATCTGAGTAAAGTTTATTGATGTAGAGATACAAAAAAAATAATTATTATTTTATTTCACTTTTATAGAAAGGCTGTTTCCTATTGAAATATTTGCTATGGCTGTTAGAGCTGGAATATCTTAGTTATTTGTATTTTTTTCCTAAAAAAATCAACGAAATCAATGGCCTATTTTATATTTACCAAGCAGATCACCAAAAACCAACTTTAAACTTTTATGGCCAGTGAATGTAAGAATATATTTTATTTGGATGAATTTTGCTCTCGTGCCACTAAGCCTTATGCTCTTTAAAATGAAACCATTTTTAGAGTGTGCGTGTGTGTGTATGTGTGTGTATGATTTATTTCTTTAATAACGAAATCTCTTCATATTTAACTATAAAATCCTCATTGGCTATGGAATTGATATTCTTCAATTTTGAGTAAGTTACATCTAACCAAAGAAGTATCTTTCTCTTTTACATACACTATGATTCTGCTAGGTTCTATACACCATTTAAGCACTTCACAAATATCTCAAATCTTAACCAAAAAATGTATTGGGTAAAAAGTATCTTCATTTCACACATAATTCCACTGGGGTAATATACTCAGCCTGCACACCTATCTATCTAGCAGTGGTGTTGAAATTAGACCCAAAAATATGTTACATCATATCCTAAGTGATTATCACAAGATACTAAACACTGATATCATATTGTCTTGCCTCTCATTTCATTTGAGGATTTATCATCATGATCAGTATAGTAAGATATACAATTTCTTTGAAATTAAATAATTTATTTAATTTAACTTCTTTTTGAAAATTATGGTATTCAGTTTGTTTAGTTATTAATTTCCCCCAAGCTTTAATTTAAATTCCATTTAGTTAACACATAGTGTAATACTTAGTTTCAGGTGTAGAATTTAGTGATTCATCACTTACAAGCAACACCCAGTGCTCATAACAAATTCCTTCCTTAATACCCATCACCAATTTAACCCCTCCACCACCCACCTCCCTCCATCAACCCTCAGTTTGTTCTCTATAGTTAAGAGTCTGTTTTATGGTTTGCCTCTCCTATTTTCCCTCTATGTTCATCTGTTTTGTTTCTTAAATTCTACATATGAATGAAATTATGATATTTGTTGTTCTCTGACTGACTTATCTCTTAGAATATTTCCTAGCTTCATCCACATGGCTGCAAATGGCAAAATTTCATTCTTTTTTTTGACTGATTAATATTCCATTGTGTATATATGTCATGTTTTCTTTATCTATTCATCAGTCTATGGACATTTGGGCTCTTTTCGTAATTTGGGTATTGTTGGTATGTTGCCATATACATCACGGTACATATATCCCTTAAAATTAGTAGTTTGTAATATTTTGGTAAATACCTAGTAGTGCAATCACTGGGTCACAGGGTAGCTTCTATTTTTAACTTTTTGAGAATTCTCCATACTGTTTTCCAGAGAGGCTGCACCAGTGTTCATTCCCACCAACAGCGTAAGAGGGCTCTCCTTTCTTTTCATCCTCACCAACATCTGTTGTTTTCTGTGTTATTAATTTTAGCTATTCTGACAGGTGTGAGATGATATCTCATTGTAGTTTTGATTTGTATTTCCCTGATGATGAGTGATGTTGAGCATCTTTTCATGTGTCTGTTAGAGACCTGTATGTCTTTGGGAAACTATCTATTCATATCTTCTGCCCATTTTTTAAAATTTTGTTTGTTTGTTTGTTTGCTTATTTTTTGAGAGAGACAGAGGGCAAGTGGGAAGGGGCACAGAGAGAGGGAGACACAGAATCCGAAGCAGGCTCCAGGCTCTGAGCTGTCAGCACAGAGTCTGACGCGGGCCTCAAACTCACTAACTGTGAGATCATGATCTGAGCCCAAGTCGGATGCTTAACCACCTGAGCCACCCAGGCACCCCATTTTCGGCCCATTTTTAACTGGATTATTTGGTTTGGGGATGTAGAGTTTTATAAGTTCTCTATAGATTAGATACTAACCCTTTATCAAATATGTCATTTGCAAACATCTTCTCCCATTCAGTAGGCTGCCTTTTAATTTTGGTTGTTTCCTTCACTGTGCAGAAGCTTTTTATTTTGATGAAGTCCCAATAGTTTACTTTTGTTTTTGTTTCCCTTTTGTTGGGAGACATATCTAATTGGAAGTTGCTACAGCCGATGTAAAAGAAGTAACTGCCTGTATTCTCCTCTAGGATTTTGATGGTTTCCTATCTCATTTTTAGGTCTTTCACCCAGTGTGAATTTATTTTTGTGTATGGTGTAAAAAAGTGGTCCAGTTTCATCCTTTTGCATGTCACTGTCCAATTTTTCCAGCACCATTTGTTGAAGATATTGTCTTTTTCCCATTGGATATTCTTTCTTGCTTTGTCAAAGACGAATTGACCATATATTTGCGGGTTCATTGCAGGGTTTTCTATTCTGTTCCTTTGATCTATGTGCCTACTTTTGTGCCAGTACCATACTGTCTTGATCACTACATCTTTGTAATATAATTTCAAGTCTGGAATTGTGATGCCTCCAGCTTTGTTTTTCTTTTTCAAGACTGCTTTTGCTATTCGGGGTCTTTTATGGCTCCATAAAATTTTAGGATTGTTTGTCCTAACTCAGAAAAATGCTGATGGTATTTTGATAGGGATTGCATTAAATGTGTAGTTTGCTTTGGGTATTAGTGTAGACATTTTAACAATATTTTTTCTTCCAATCCATGAGCATGAAATATCTTTCCATTTCTTTGTGTCATCTTTAATTTCTTTCATCAGTGTTTTATAGTTTCCAGAGTACAGATCTTTCACCTGTTTGGTTAGGTTTATTCCTAGGTACTCATGGTTTTTGGTGCAATTGTAAATGGGATCAATTCTTTGCTTTCTCTTTCTGCTGCTACAATATTGAGGTATAGAAATGTAATAGATTTCTAAACATTGATTTTGTATCCTATTACTTTACTGAATTTGTGTGAAAGTTCTAGCAATTTTTTGGTGGAATCTTTTGTATTTTCTATATAGAGTATCGTGTCATCTGCAAATAGTGAAAGTTTTACTTCTTCCTTGCTGATTTGGATACCTTTTATTTCTTTTTGTTGTCTGATTGCTGAGGCTGAGACTTCCAGTACTATATTAAATAACAGTGGTGGTTGTGGATATCCTGTCTTGTTCTTGACCAAAGAGAAAAAGCTCTCAGTTTTTCCCCATTGAAGATGATATTAGCTGTGGGTTTTTTTAACATGGCCTTTATTATGTTGAGGTATGTTCCCTCTAACCCTACTTTGTGGGGGTTTTATCATGAATAGATGTATTTTGTCAAATCCCTCTTTTGCATTAACTGAAAGGATCATATGGTTCCTATTTTTTTTTCTTTTTCTTTTTTTAATTAATGTAGTGTTTCACATTGATTGGTTTGTGAATATTGAACCACTCTTGCAACCTGGGAATAAGTCCCACTTGACCATAGTGAATTATTTTTTTAATACATTGTTGGATTCAGTTTCCTAGTATTTTATTGAGAAATTTTGCATTTGTGTTCATCAAGGATATTGACTTATAAGTCTCTTTGCCTGTGAAGTCTTTATCTGGTTTTGGTATCAGGGTAATACTAGTCTCATAGAATGAATTTGGAAGTTTTCCTTACCTTTCTGTTTTTCTGTTTTGTTTTGTTTTGTTTGTTTCTTTGTTTTTGAATAGTTTGAGAAGAATGGATATTTAACATTCTTTAAATGTTTGGTAGAATTTTCCTGTGAAGCCTTCTGATCTGGGACTTTTATTTATTAGGAGTTTTTTGATACTGATAAAATTTCATTGCTGATTTTTGTTCTATTCAAGTTTTCTATTTCTCTCTGTTTAAATTTTGATAGTTTATATGTGTCTAAGAATTTATCCATTTCTTCCAGGTTGTCCAACTTGTTGGAATATAGTTTTTCATAATCTTCTAATTGTTTGTATTTCTGTAGTATTGGTTGTTAATTCTCCTCTCCCATTTGTGATTTTATTTGGGTCCTTTCTCTTTTCTTTCTGATAAGTCTGGATAGGGTGTTATCACTTTTATAATTTTTTCAAAGAACCACCTCCTGGTTTCATTAACCTGTTCTACTGGTTTTTTTTAATTCATTAAAAAAATTTTTTTAATGTTTATTTCTTTTTTACAGAGAGAGAGAGAGAGAGAGAGAGAGAGACAGAGCATGAGTGGGGGAGGGGCAGAGAGAGAGGGAGACACAGAATCTGAAACAGGCTCCAGGCTCTGAGCTGTCAGCACAAGCCTGATGTAGGGCTCAAATTCACAGACCGCAAGACCATGACCTGAGCTAAAGCAGGACATTCACCAACTGAGCCGCCCAGGCACCCCTTTTATAAAAATTTACATATCATTTACTTCTGCTCTAATATTATTTCTTTTCGTGTGCTATCTTTAGACTTTGTTGTTCTTTTTCTAGTTCCTTTAGGAGGAAGTTTATGTTGTTCATTTGAGATTTTTCTTGCTTTTGTGGTAGGCCTGTATTGCTATATACTTCCCCCTTATGACCACTTTTGCTGAATCCCAAATTTTAGACCATCACATTTCCATTTTCATTTGTTTTCATGGATTTTTAAAAATTTCTTCTTTAATTTGCTTATTGACCCATTCATTGTTTAGTAGCATGCTGTTTAACCTCTATGTATTTTTGGCCTTTCCTGATTTTTTCTTGTGGTTTACTTCAAATTTCACAGTATTGTGGTCAGGAATATGTATGGTATGATCTTAGTCTTTTTGTACTTGTTGAGGCCTGAATTGTGACCTAATGTGTGATCTATTCTGGATAATGTCACATATGCACTCGAGAAGAATGTGAATTCTGCTGCTTTAGGATATAATGTTCTGAATATATCTGTTAAGTCCATCTGGTCCAGTGTGTCATTCAAAGCCATTGTTTCCTTGTTAATTTTCTGCTTAGATGATCTGTCCATTCATGTAAGTGCATTGTTAAAGTCTCCTATTATTATTGTATTATTATCAATGAGTTCCTTTGCTATTGTTTTATATATTTGAGTGCTTTCATGTTGGGGCTATAAATATATATAGTTGTTAGATCTTCTTGTTGGGTATAGTCCCCTTTATTACGATATAATGTCCTTCTTTATCTCTTGTTACAGTCTTTGGCTTAAAATCTAGTTTGTCTGATATAAGTATGGCTATTTCAGCTTTATTTTGATGACCATTTGCATGATAAATCATTATTCATCTCCTCACTTTCAATCTGCAAGTGTCTTTAGGTGTAAAATCAGTCTCTTGTAGGCAACATATAGATGGATCTTGTTTTTTTTTATCCTTTCAGACACCCTATTTCTTTTAAATTGAGTGTTTAGCCCATTTACATTCCAAGTAATTATTGATAGATATGTGTTAAGTGCTATTTTATTACATATTTTGTTGTTTCTTGAGATTTTCTCTGTTCCTTTCTTATATTTGTCCTATTTGGTCTTTCCTTCCACTCAAAGAGTCCCCTTTAATATTTCTTGCAGGGCTGGTTTAGTGGTCACAAACTCCTTTAGGTTCTGTTGGTCTGGGAAACTCTTTATCTCTCTTCTGTTCTGAAGGATAGCCTTGTTGAATAGAATATCCTTGGTTGCAGATTTTTCCATTCTGTACTTTGTATATATCATGACCTTCCCTTCTGGCTTGCCAAGTTTCTGTTGAGAGATCTGCAGGTAGCCTTATGTGTCTTTCCTTGTAAGTTAAGGACTTCTTTTATCTTGCTGCTTTTAGGATTTTTATTTTTTATTGCTGTATTTTGCAAATTCAATTAACAATATGTCTTAGTGTCGGTCTGCTATTGTTGATTTTGATGCAAGTTGTCTGCACCTCCTGGATTTGGATGTCTATTTCCTTCCCAAGATGAGGGAAGTTTTCAGCTATGATTTCCTGACATAAACTTTTTCTGTCCCCCTTTCTCTCTCTTCTTCTGGGACTCTTATGTTACAAATATTATTACATTTGATGGAGTCACTGAGGTCCCTAAGTCTATTCTTGTGTTGCATAATTCTATTTTCTCTTTTGTTCAGCTTTGTAATTTTCCATTAATTTATCTTCTATATCACTTGTTCATTTTTCTGCTTCTTCCTTTCTGTGTTCATTCAAATTTATTTTGAATCTCAATTATTGTATTTCTCATTTATGACTGACTGATTTTTAACTCTTTTATCTCTCTGAGATAAAGGCCCTCCCTGAAGTCACCCATTCTTTCCTCAAATCCAGTGAGTATCCTTATGATTGTTGCTTTAAATTCTCCATCAGGCATATTACTTATATCTGTTTCAATTAGATTTCTGGCCATGACCTTTTCTTGTTGTTTCATTTGGATTAACTACTCAGTCTTGGTTTTTTGTCTAAGTCTCTGTCTCCTTCTGTTTTAAAAAACATGTTATGTTTCCTGCTTCTGAGAGTAATGGCTTTATGAAGAAGAGGTCATATAGTGTCCAGGGTCTGGTACTTCAGGAAGTGTCTCTGGTATGTGCTGCATGTGCTCTGCTACTGTGTTTCAGCTGCTCTATCCTTCAGGCCAGTTGTCTTCAGAGACTCTCCTTGCCTGCAGTGGGCAGTGTTTGGTCTTTGGCCACAGTGAGGTGAATTTTAACTAGGTGGTCTCTGGTCTGCTTGTTAAATGAGACCTGGTGCTACTTCCACTAGAACTGAAACTTTGCAGTGCTCTCTGGTTGGGAGATGTGGTGTGGGTGTGGGTTTCTGCTGGTCTTCTGGGTTGGGGGCCTGCTGCCCTGGACTCAAGCACACTCGTCTGAGAGGTACAGTACCAGCAGAGTGCAAGGGGGCAGAACTTGGGGTAAGCAGGTTAGGCAGCCAGTGTCAGGGCTCTGCTGCTTTCTGTAGGTGGTTCTGTGCTTATGCTGAGGGGGAAGGAAATGGCACCAGTTGGCTCTTTTATTCCTAGAGAAGCATCTCTATGAATGCCACCTCTCACAGATGTGGTTCAAAAAGAGGGAACAATTCCCCCCTCTGTACTTTAGCCATTCCTCAGATCAAGCTGTCTGCCCAGGGGTTGCTTGTCTGTCTTCTCTGCAGAAGCAGGGCAGTACACTCAGGGCCTTATCCCAGCTAACCCAGCTAGGTGTTTTTAAACACCAGGTTTCAAGTCCTGCTGGTTGCAAAAACTCACATTTTCACCAGCCAATGGCTGTGGGGAAGTGTTCTCCTTGTGAGCATCCCTGTTTCTCTCTCTCTCTCTCTCTCTCTCCTTCCCTCCATCCCTCCCTCCCTCTATCTCCTATCTCTATGACCAGGGCTCCCTCACATCACAGTATTTGTGATCATTTCTCTCTCAAACCATGTTTCTGCACTTCTTACCTTCCTTGATGTGGCTTCTCCCCTCATTCTAAGTGTGGAGTCTGTTCTGTCAGTCCTTAGGTTTATTTCTTGGGTATTCAGAATGATTGATGGTTATCTAGTTGTGTTCAAAGGATGACACAAGCTTAGGGGCCTCCTACTATGCCACCATCTTAGCTCCTACTTAAATAATTTCTTTATTTTTAAAATAAGCACATATCTCACTAACTACTCCTTTCTATATGCACATTTTGATTTTTCTTTTTTGTTTTGAATTTCCTTCCTCTGACTCTGGCTGACAAACACAAGGATAAGTACAATAGTGCCTTTTAGTTTTCATCTGTATTCCTTATTATTTTACTACATCTACCCATATATACATTTTTATAAGCATTATCAGTTATGATTGAGTATAAATTTGGTAAAAAGAAATTGCACATTTATTTACAGGACATTAGTCAAAACCATGAATTGTATGAAAGGCAATAAACTGGTTGTATTACTAAGCAGAATTCGGATTTTTCTTTTATTTGAACTATTCCTCTTGGCTGCTTTGACATTATTAAATACTACCTTGATCCTGAAATAATATGAAGCACTTAAATATGGTAAAAGATGAGAATATATTTGGAAAATTTACTTTTTATTAATGATTTCTTCCATTTTTATTTACTATTAATGTTTATTTGAAAGAGACAGAATGTGAGCAAACGTGTGTGTGTGTGTGTGTGTGTGTGTGTACACAAGGGAGAGGCAGAGAGAGAGAGAGAGAGAGAGAGCCCCAAGCAGGCTTCGTGCTGTCAGCACAGAGCCAGATGTGAGCCTCTATCCCACCTTGTGCGAAATCATGATCTGAGCTGAAATCAACAGTTGTATGCTCAACTGACTGAGTCACCTAGGCACCCCTAATTACTTTCACATTTAAGCATTTAGGGAATTGTGTTCTTTGATTTCTTCTGCTTCTCAATAGGTTTCCTTTAATTTAGAAAGTCTTTGGTCTGGTAATGATTCATTAAAATGAAAAGCTTCTCTGTTAGTGTAATTATACCATGTGGACATGCCTTTTGGTCATTTTTATTTCCTATATAGAGAGTAATCTCATTTGAATTTAGGCATTTTGAAGAATTTATTTAAAGTGTATAGGGTAAAAAAAATACTATAAAAATTCAGTTGGAAGTATCATCACATTGACTCATAATTTTCTGCTTCTAATTTATTTAAAATACCTTTGAAAATATATTAAAAATCTAACATCTCAAAACATTTCTAATAAATTTAAAACATTATTTTTGTCTAGAAGTACGAATCCTAATTATCTAAAACAGCTCCCTCCTCCTCGTCCTCCTCATTCTTTTTCTTCTTCTTCTTCTTCTTCTCCTTCTTTTTCTTCTTCTTCTCTGTTTCTTCTCCTTCTTTTTCTTCTTCTTCTTCTTCTTCTTCTTCTTCTTCTTCTTCTTCTTTCTTCTTCTTCTTCTCTTCTCCTCCTCCTCTTCCTCCTCCTTCTCCTCCTTCTTTTTTACTTATTAGTTTAAACAGAAGACTTCAGAAGCTGAACTGGTTTCTGATGTCATAAAAGTCTTTGGTGTCTTAAATACCTGTGTCTAACATAATAACCTATGACATCCAGTGTAATTTGAAGCTTAAATATGGATCCCCCTCCCTGATGATTGACATGTATTTCCTGGGCATTGTCCAGGAAAGATATAAAACATTAGTATTTAGCTTTTTTGTCATTTGGCATAGAATAAACTTAACCCAGTTTTTTTTCTTTTTTTGCAAAAATGAAAATTTTCTATCCAGAACATTCAGAAGATGATACTAAGACTTCAATGATATTAAGACTTCATTCTATAATAAAAACTTTTCATTGAACAAATATTCATTGATGCTTACTCTACCAAATATCATGAGATCTAAAGATAAAACAATGAAGCTATACACTTATGAACCTTGCTGCAATTGAGTTTATGGTATACTGAGAAAAATAGATATTGATCAATTAACAACATTTGATATGTATCAAATAACCTATGTGCTCTGAAATGATTAACCTTCCAAAACATCAATATGATTGAGGAAATTGTGTTAAGAACATATAGGAAACAACAAACTATAGTTTGATTAAATGATAAAAATATTTCCTCTACAATATGTACTTTCTAATCTTCAGAGAAAGCTCATCTGATTTTATTAAGCTCATACATCTTGGCAATTCTTTATCTATGTAATATATAGCCAAATATTTTATTTCATGAAAGAACCTCAACTTAATTTTGGGGTATGTGCATGTGTGGGCATGTGTATGCATGTGCTTGCACATGTATTTATGCATGTAATCTTGTGATTGCAATATTTATTTTTATGTCAATTATTTTAATTCTATAATTTCATCTTATTATTTTTATTGTTCTAGTTTACTAGCAGTGGTATTCATAAGAAATGTGCTTTAAAGTATCACTTAATGAAAACAAAAAGAAGTCTTGAATTTTCTTACTGAATGTTCAACTGTTGAATGGTTAGCAATTTCCATAAGCACTAAAGTGCTTCATATCAATTAGCAAGAGAATTGCCAAGAAGGAAATCATCTTAAGTGACTGTCTTGGAAAAGACATAAAGCAATTCTTTTGCCTCTCTCCCATTTGGTCATTTTACCAAAGTGAATGTACTTAGAATACAACAGCGAAAGACTTCTGTTTCCACAAGCCCACACTATGGTTGCTCAATTCATGCACTTGTCAACAGTGCTTTTATTCAGAAACATGTTTGTTTTGTAATGGTACTAATAATACAAATGAATATAGATGGTATCAGTTCTCTATAACTGCTGAAGCAAACTATCTCAAATGTAGTAGCTTAAAACAATACAAATTGATTATCTTATAGTTTGGGATGTCAGAAATCTGAAGTGGGTCTCACTGGGATAAAATCTAAGTGTTGTCAGGACTGTATTCCCTCTGGAAGTTATTAAGTGAGACTCTAATTCCTGTATACCCTCTTTCCCTGACTCATGGCCATCTTCCTCCATCCAGTCACTTGCCTCCAGTCAGAAGTAGTGGGTTAAGTTGCTGTCACAGCACATCACTCAGACTCTGACTAGGCCATCTCCCACCCTTTTCCACTTTTAAGGACCCTTGTGATTACATTGGTTCCACTAGGATAATTCTGGATAATATCCCTATTTTAAGCTCAGCTAATAAGCAAACAATGCCATTTGCAACCTTACTTCCTCTTTGCCATATAACCTCACACATTCCCAGGCTCTGAGAATTAGGAAGTGGATATCTTTGGTCACATTTATTGTTCCTACAAAATAGAGTAACTGTTAAATCCTAAATGAATTACTCATATTAATTCAGTGTATAGATCAATGATTTATTATTGGTGCAACTATGTGTGATGATTTACATGACAGATAATAAAGAAAAGTATTTCTTTGATAACTTATTTAGGTGTATTCCACATAGTGAAAGAAATTAAGAGAATTCTGATCTTGTAGGATTTGTGGTTCAATGAACAAAACCATTTGCAAAATGCATACATAAAATCCATAGTACATTTATAGAGCATTTAATTTTTTTCAAAATATTCTAACAGTCTTTGGTCCCATTCATTTAGTCCTTGAAGAAAAGAAAATGAACAAGCAAGAGAAAGTATTACTATATCATATTATATATATAAAAAATAGAAATTCACAGAGTTTAGGAAACTGACAATATTATAAAAAGGTAAGATTTAATATTTCAGACCTTCCACAAAACTCATTCTGTTAAAAGCTGGGTCTAGTAAATACTTGGCTGGCCTTACTGTCAATTTAATCTCTTAGAAGCTAGACAGAATGATGAGGGGAATTGCTACTCTATACTTAATTCCAACCAATAAGAAGTAACTGACTGGCAGCGAAGTTGAAATGACAGAAAATCTGGAAGAGGTTCAATTCTAACTCTTAGAATTTGTTATTGTCAAAGTTGGTTACTTGAGTCTAGTAAAGTACACAACCTTCAAAAAAAGTTTTTAGTTTTAAATGATAAGACATAGTTAACAATACAAGTAATTATTATAGTTTTTGCATTTACAGGGCAATATAGGGTTCATTAATAGGAAAATGTTAATAATAATGAATTGCTTTCAGAAAGAAAGTTCTATGCATACAGCCACAAATGATCCTAAGAGAGAGAAAATAGTGAGGACAACTAAAGAGTTGAGATACTGAAATAAAAAGCATAAAACACAGAATACAGAGCATGATAATCAAAGTTTATAACAGATTGTCATAAACTTATAAAAATAGATTTTTAATGCAAAACTAGTATAAAATGATCCTTGTGAAGAAGTATTAAATTAAATACAATGATCTTTTCAATTACCTTTACTATGAAACAAAAAAAAAATACTAAAAACAAAGCCCAGTTTATTTTCTTTATTCACCTCACTTATCACTAACAAATGAGCAAAATATTACTCAGGTTTTTAGCTTTTTCTGGCCAGGTAGATGGCCACCCAGATGATAAAAGGTAGATTCAACTTTGGTAATAGTGATATGAAGTCAAAGTAGTAGAGGTTTTAAGAAAGGATATTTTTAGAGAGCACTTAGTTGCTCTATAAAAATGCAAATTTCTGGCCTGGATGACATCCATTCAAGAATGCTGGAAAGAAATTGAAGAGGAAATCTCTGAATAGCTGTCAGTTTTCTTGGAAATATTAAGATAAAGAGAAGGGCTGGGAGATAGGATGGAATTATGTCACAACTTTCATAACAGAAATAAGGTGACTTTTCCTAAATTAAAGAACGTGATGTAGGCTAAGGTAATATACTACAGCATTATTATTTAAATTTCATTTTATCATTTAGAAAAAATGCTTCTTTAAGAGACAAAGTTTGACACTAGTAAATGCAAATAAAAGTAACATGTAATCTTTATAAGTGTTCCACTCAAAGCAGAATAACACAAAGGATAGAAAAAAGAGATGGTAATAAATATACTATTCAACACCTAATTAAAATGGCACACTGTTGTACCAATCTGATTATTTAGAATACAAATCAGAAAGCATTCCATGGGAAAAAGTGGTATAAAAAGCCAAACTCAAATACAGTAGTCTTTAATTTTTCATTCTGTGTGCTTATGTATTGTTGAATTGTGATACTGAACATGTATTCTTATTTAAAGAGTTATTTATGATAAAAAATAACAGAAATTGTCTTAGATTAAAACATTTCATAAAACTACAATGATTAAATCTCTATGATACTGATGCTACAAAAAACAAACTAGTAATTACAAAATTGCAAAATAATGAAACACACCATTTTAATATAACATTTGGAATCTATAGAGATATTGTGGTTATTCAAAATGTAATGCTAGAAATACTGCTTATGAATTTGCAACAAAAGTACTTGGCTGCTTTTCAATTATCAAGCCAGAATCAAATGCTAAATTTGTTAAAGTACTAATATAAAATGAATAAATAAATGATATTCATTGCAAAATAAAATACACATGGGTGTTTTTATAAAGTTGGAATAGGGAAAGTTTTTCTAAAATGATAGTAAGGTAATAGCATCATTTATATCTATAAGGTTGATTTTCTTCCATCAATATTTAATAGAAACCTAATATGTAACAGGCAATAATTCCTGGGGATATCATAATAAACAAAAGAGATATAATCCCTGATTCATTACCTTCCATGTGATTCCTAGAGCTGAGGAATGTGGGATATGCAGGAATCAGAGACAGTCTTGGAAAAAATATTTTGAAACTTGCTGTGGCTAACATGCCCTAACCTATAATATTGGAATCTATTGTTTGTCATTAATGTAACTTTATTTTCAAACATGTTAGAAAACATTATTTACAACTGTGTAGGTCCACACTTCTCTATAACACAATCATACTGTTTCTGTAAAAGTAAAGTAAAAAATTACATAAGAATTTTTGAAAGTTGAGTCTCTAGGGGAGCCTGGGTGGCTCAGTCAGTTGAGCATCAGACTCTTGATTTCTGTTCAGGTCATGATCCGAGGGTTGTGAGATAAAGTCCTGTGTCAGGCTCCACCCTGAGCATGAAGCCTGCTTGGGAATCAATCTCTCTCTCCCTCTCTCCCTCTCTCCCTCTCTCCCTCTCTCCCTCTGTCTCTCTTTCCCTCCCCTACTCATGTTCTCTCTCTCTCAAAATAAATAAATAAACATCAAAAAAAAGTTGGGTGTCTAGGAACCAGCACATACTCAGGATTTCAAACCCAAGTAGACAAAACTAACCATTTTTTAATATTCTAAGTATTATTAATTTTTCATTATAAAAGAGCTAGCTTATTGATAACTTATAATGCAGTTGTTCAGAGATGAGTAGTTAATAGTTGTAATGAATCTATTTTTACACATCTATTACATATGTCATAGCAAAATATTTAAAACATTAGACTTTCAACATGTCTTTTAATTTAATGTTTACATGAATTTTTATTCTCTTAATTTATTAACTTACAATAATAGTAAGATGTTGTGATTTGTGTATATAATTTTGAAATGAAAATTACACAACAAAGCTTAAAATTTAACATAACTATCTTTCACCTCTTCTAACAATACTCCAGGTTCCCTCTTTCCAGGTGCAAGCACTTCTCCTTCAACTACTATTGGAAATATTTGCTTTCATAGTTTTATGTAATTTCCTTATATATTCCTTAATTATATTTCAGTTTTATAAATTATCATTCAACTTATCTAGTACATACAGCCAAGTAATTCTTGTATCTTCCCTACACACACACACACACACACACACACTCACTCACACAGAGTTTACATTTCTTCATTCTCTTTCTGATTATGACAATATAATATTTTTATACAGCAGAGTCAGACAGTGAATTCTGCCTTCATTTTCTTATTTAAAAATTTTTTAAATGGCAACTTTTATTGAGAAAACTGTAGATCACATGCAGCTGTAAAAAATAATATAGAGAGGGGCGCCTGGGTGCCTCAGTCGGTTGAGTGACCCACTTCAGCTCAGGTCCTGGTCTCACAGTTTGTGAGTTCGAGCCCCGCGACGGGCTCTGTGCTGACAGCTCAGAGCCTGGAGCCTACTTCGGATTCTATGTCTCCTTCTCTCTCTGCCTCTCCCCTACTCATGCTCTGTCTCTCTCTGTCTCAGAAATAAACACTTAAAAAAATTAAAAAAAAAAAAAAAGAAATAATACAGAGAGACCCCATGTACACTTTGCCCAATTTCTCTGATGGTGAAATTTTTCAAAAACACATTTGTGTAATTAGGTGTGTATAACTTTCTACTGATGTTTATAACATGTGTAGGTTCTTAGTCCATTACCATAGTTAAGATGATTAACAGTTTCAACACCATGAGAATCCCTTGTGTTGCCATTTCATAACCACACCCATTTCTCTCCCTTCACCCCATCTCCACTGCCCCCTGCTCAAGCCCCTGGCTGCTACTAATCTGTCTCACATTGCTATATCTATTTTCATTTCAAAAATGTTTTATAAATTGAATCATACAGTATTAAATTATACAATACAGTATACAGTGTACTTCTCTTGCTTAATCCTCAGAATTCCTTTCACTTCTCTGAATTAGAGATACCTTTTTCTAGAGTCATATTTTCTCTATTTGACTCTTATTTCGATTGAGAGCTCTCAATTACTGTACTAGAGCATCCCGAGAAAGGATACATTGCAAGTAAATTTGTTGGGATTTTCACACATGAAATCTCTCGTTTCAGTGAGAGTTAGTTTGGGTCTTTCAAAATTTGAAGGCATTCCCCTATTATTTTCCAGTTTCCAATTCGGCTTCCTATTTCTTTATATGCATACTTCCCCCCACTGCTGTAAGATTTTAGGATCTTCTGTGATCCTTGTCAGTCTAAAATAGAATAAGATGGCTCGTTTATATCTTTGTCCATTAATGGGTCTTGTTTCCATTTTCTCTCAAGGTAAGGCTGTTCTTATAAGTATGGTGAACTATGGTTGTCCAAACACAGAAAGATCTAATTAGATCTGATTAGAAGCTCTATGTTCATTGTAGAGGTTTGCTGACCAAGACCTTAGCGTGAATGAACTATTTTCCTTGGGAGTGGGCATTTATTCCTATGAATTTTCTTTTAAATTGCTCAGTTTCTCCAAAATTCTCTAATTTCTTAATTGGTGGATACATGCTGGTATTCTAACAGTCCAAGGAGAGAAAAAAACAATGTGTTTCTATGAGATCTCATCATCACTATGAAGATTTTCAGTTAATCCTGCCAGTTTCAGTACACTGACTCCCCTCTCCCCACAGCAGAATCTAGTTCCTTCAAAACCAAAGTCTATCTTTTAAGCTCTGTAAAGTGCAAACATGCCATCTTTTGTGGGAGGGAAAGAGTATCTGGCTGACTTCATGGCCTGGGAAAGGACTTTTGAGTGTCTAACTTCCTGAAAAGATTTTCAAGGAATCCGTTGACAGCTTGAGTATCTCAACCTATGAGTTCATGGTGCTTATAATTCTCGAGCCAGTTTGCTCACCCTGTTTTCTCCCCCCTCTCTGATCAGATAAATCAGTTACTACTAGTCCAGGTGCTTCTGGCTGAGAAAATTTCAGTAAATATCTAATTTTTTGTGTGTGATGGATTGATGCCATTCTTGATTGCCTTACAACAATTAATGTAGGATTTTATAAGGAGAGAAGTGTGTACATTCAAGTCTATGTACCAGAAGTTATCCACTACTTTATAATACCTGCATTATACATTAAGAAATATGAGTCATTGGGGTGCCTGACTGGCTCAGTTGGTGGAATGGCCGACTTCGGCTCAGGTCACGATCTCTCGGTCTGTGAGTTCAAGCCCCGCTTCGGGCTCTGTGCTGGCAGCTCAGAGCCTGCAGCCTGCTTTGGATTCTGTGTCTCCCTCTCTCTCTGCTCTTCCCCTGCTTGTGCTCTATCTCTCTCTGTCTCTCAAAAATAAGTAAATGTTAAAAAAATTTAAGAACTATACATCATCTTTTGTTATGAAATACAGTGCCATTGACTGCTTGCTAACATTGGAGTTTCAGTTTTAATATCAGATTTCCAGTGATATTTCCCGTACTTGAATTTAAAGGCAAATTGTTTTATTTATTTATATTTAAAATAATTTGGGGAAAAGCTTACAATGAGGAGCAACAAACATGGCGTTCCACAGTTGCCAGAAGGTCCATTGAAATTGAGAGATTCAAGGAAAAACATGTCTTTGTAATGCTAAGATCTATTTCAAAAATGCGTGGACAAGGCAAAACTCTACAGAAAGTAAAAAGATCAGTGGTTTCTAGGGGTTGGGGTGAGGGAAGAGAATAGGAAGAACACAGAAAAATTTTAGGGCAATGAAAATACTGTGTATAATACAAAAATGGAGGGGCGCCTGGGTGGCGCAGTCGGTTAAGCGTCCGACTTCAGCCAGGTCACGATCTCGCGGTCCGTGAGTTCGAGCCCCGCGTCAGGCTCTGGGCTGATGGCTCCGAGCCTGGAGCCTGGAGCCTGTTTCCGATTCTGTGTCTCCCTCTCTCTCTGCCCCTCCCCCGTTCATGCTCTGTCTCTCTCTGTCCCAAAAATAAATAAAAACGTTGAAAAAAAAATTAAAAATGGATACATGACATTATATATTTGTCTGAACCCATAGAATGTATATCACCAAGAGTGAAATGGATTGATTATAGGTGACCATGCTATGTCAGTATAAGTTCATCAATTATAACAAATGTCCCACTCTGGTGGGGGATATTGGTAATAAGGGAGCTGTGCATGTGTGGGGGCAAAGGTATATGGGAATTTTCTAGATCTTTCTCTCAATTTTGCTGTGTGGGGCAGAGGTATATAGGAATTTTCTAGATCTTTCTCTCAATTTTGCTGTGTGGGTGCAGAGGTATATGGGAATTTTCTAGATCTTTCTATCAATTTTGCTGTGAAACTAAAAGTATTATAAAGAAAATTAAGTCTTTTTTTTTTTTATTTAAATGTGTGGACAATGAACTAAAATGGCAAATCAACATATACCCCTAGCTATCTTCCTGC
Source organism: Herpailurus yagouaroundi (assembly GCF_014898765.1). Lineage (NCBI taxonomy): Eukaryota > Metazoa > Chordata > Mammalia > Carnivora > Felidae > Herpailurus > Herpailurus yagouaroundi. Next base: position 64,673,808 of record NW_024412395.1, on the reverse strand, counting down.
CTAAACTTCCAAAAATAACAGAAAGGATATGAAATTAAAAAAAATAAATAAATACATCTATAACAGTGTTAGAAATCAAGAACAGATCATATCAGAAGGCCAGGTGTTTGAGGAATTTCTGAAATATTTTAAGAAGATTAAATCAGAGAGTTAGAGTATCCAGAGCCCAAGCATAGGCCAGGAAAGAATTTCCATTGAGTTAGAGGGTAGGGGGCCAATTATGGAAGTGCTGAAAGCCTAAAGTCATGATCAACAGGACATGGATAGGTCATCTCCCTCTGCTGTATTGAGCAGCCAAGTCATACAAAATCCTGGTTGGCTTACAGAACACTAGGAGCGACAGATTTCTGCAACCCCTCTATCTTAGGAGATAAGTTGCTGAGACCTCCTGCCTGACAACATATTATGTTCCTCTTCCACAATTCCTGGACATACCTGCTATAATATGACTTGTGGTCAAATACAGGCCAACCAAACACAATGCCGAATGACCAACAACCAATGCAAAGATTTAGCATCTAGAATATTTAAGTAACTTTGATTAATCTTTTAGAAAAGTAACAGAAAGGAAGAAAACAATAAATATAGGTAAATGCTTAGAAAACGGTGTTTCCCAAAAGAGAAACCCAGACTGACCATTAAAGTATATAAGATATTTCACTTTATTCATAATCAGAGAAATATAAAGCTTTAAAAAAAGTATATCATTTGTGAGTTGAAGAGAATTTAAAACGTTGGCAGCCCTAAGTGTAGCAATGAATTTGGAGAAAGAGTAATTTCATACACAAATGGTGAGAAGCTAAATTGTTACAGTGACTCTGGAGAATTATGTAACACCTAGGGAAGAAATAGATGCACATAGTGTATAATGCAATGCCACTGCTAGGAACAGGTCCTAGAGAAACTCCTACATCTTGGGATAGGAATACAAGCATCAGGATGTAGCACTCTTTTGTAGCAAAAGTATTGAGAACAATCTTTATTTGTTAACTACATGTTTTAACTATCAATATACAAATGCTGAAAGCATAATGGTGGGTTGGAAAAGCAAGTTACACCTGGCTCTATAGAACAGTTACTTAAAACATACAAAAATATATATTATCCATGCATAAATACAGTAGTCCCCATTCTCTGCAGGGGATATGTTTCAAGATAGATACATTCCAGTGTATGCCTGAAACCAGATAGTACTGAACCCTATATGTACTGTGTTTCCTTTTTCTATATATGCCTATAACAAAGTTTATTTTCTATAAATTATAATTTTATAAACTATATATACCTATAATAAAGTTTATTTATTTATTTATTTTAAAATTTATTTTATTTTTTTTTTATTTAAAAAATGTTTAATGTTTATTTATATTTGAGAGAGAGAAAGAGACAGAGCACAAGTTGGGGAGGGACAGAGAGAAGGGGAGACAGAATCTGAAGCAGGCTTCAGGCTCTGAGCTGTCAGCACAGAGGCCTACACGGGGCTGGAACTCACCAGCCATGAGATCATGACCTGAGCTGAAGTCAGATGCTTAACTGACTGAGCCACCCAGGCTCTCCTAAAGTTTATTTACTTATAAATTATAAACAGTAAGACATAATAATCACTACTAATAACATAGAGCAATTATAACAATTTACTGTAATAGATTTTCATGATGTGGTCTCTCTCTCAAAATATCTTATTCTACCATAATCACCCTACTTCTTGTGATGATATGAAATGGTAAAACGCCTATGTGATGAGATGAAGTGAGGTTATCATGGTAGGCATTGCAATTTAGCATGAGGCTGCTACTGACCTTCTATGATACATCAGAAAGAGCATCATCTGCTTCCAGACTGCCATTGACTGGGAACAACTGACACTGTGGAAAGTGAAACCATGGATAAGGAGGGACTACAGTGTATGGAAAAGTATAAACTCTTCAGAATAAATGATGGTACTGATCTCTGGGAAAAGGAGGACAACGGAATTAGAAAAGGATAAACAGAGTACTTCAACAGTTTCTAGGACCTTTGTTTCTTTACATCTATTTTTCCTGAAAAAACTTTGGCACATTAAAATACACTATGTGTGGGGCCTACATGTGTGTTTAAAATTATTCTCTGTTCTCTATATTTGATGTATTACATAGTATAATTACATTAAAAATTAAAAACACATCTACACAAACACATGCAGGAAGATTTATAGAAGCTCTATTCATAATGGCCAAAATTTGGAAGGAACCAACACTCCCTTCAGCAGGTGAATGGGTAAATAAACTGTGATACATCCAGACAATCAACTATTATTCAGCACTAAAAAGTAATGCACTATCAAGCCATGAAAACATGGAGGAACCTTAATTGCATATTACTAAGTGAAAGAAGCCAGTCTAAAATGTATACATACTTACAATCCTAATTATATAATATTCTGGAAAAGGCAAAACTATGGAGACCCGTGGTTGTCAGAAGTCAAGGTGGTGTAAAAGGATGAATAAGGTTAGCACAGAGGATTTCTAGAGCTACAAAAATACACCGTGTAATATTATAATGACTGATATATGTCACTATGCTTTGTCCAAACAGTAGAACATACAACACCTAAGGGAAACTACGGGTTTTAATGTAGCAATGTAGTTTCATCAATTGTGGCAAATGTATCACTCTGGTGGGGAATGTTGATAATGTGGGAGGCTATGTATGTTTGGGGGCAGAGGTATATGGGAAATCCCTGTATCTTCTCACTTTTGCTGTGAGTCTGAAACTGATTTATAAAAGTAAAGTATTTTTATTTATTTATTTATATATTTATATATTTATTTATTTATCTGTAAAACAAAAAAGCAAGAAGTGAAACCAAAAATATCACATTAAAAATACTGCAAAATCAGAAATAAAACTTTAAAAATTGCTCTTGAGTCAAAGAGGAAAGTAATAAATGAGGACACTGGGAGCACTATGCCAAATCACGCTGGGTACAGTCAAAGAGATCTTCAGAAAAATGTATTGCCTTAATGCACTCTTTGTAAAATAAGAAATCATATTTGTAAGTGAAATAGCATTTAATTAAAAAGTTAGGGTTGGGTATATAATAGTGGGAATCCAAACTTCATAAAAAAAGTGATAGCCTAGCATAGTGGTTAAGATTAGATTCTGGAGTCAGGTTACTTGGATTTGAATTCAGGCCTTGCCACCCACCAACTAGCAGGCATGGGAAAGTTATTTAATTCACTTTGCCTCAATTTCCCCCATTTTTTAAGTAGAATAATATTAATGTCTTTTTCACAGAACTGATACTGGGATTAAATGTGTTAATATTGTTAAAGCAGTCAGAGCATTGATTATCTCACAGAGCAGTGCTATACAGGGACTCTATAAGGCTATGTAAACACTTGATTCATCAAAATGTTTTAAAAAGAAGGACTTAATAAAGGGAAAAATAGAATTTAATTAAATGGGAAAGAAACCAAAATACATACAAAGAGTTGAGTGAATCAATAAAACCCAATGCTGGAATTTGATGAGATCAATAAACATTTGGCAAGTCTAGTATACTAGCTGTCTTTTAAAACTTTAGTGATAATTGGGTGAAATAAATTTAAAATTTTCAATGCATTCAAGAAGAATTAATACCAAAGGAAGATATTATAGAAGGGCTTATTTTATTCAAGATGATTTCACCAAATGAAAATTATTTAATAGAGATATCTAGGGGATAGACAGGCAATTTCATAAGTGATTGATTTTTTAAGGTATCTTCCAAATATGAGTTATTATTTCACGACTTTGTTTTCTGAATTGTATTCTTTTTACTACACATCAAGTAACCAGGTTAAGTTACTTGAGATACTCCTCCAATAATATACAGGGTATTCGTAATATCTGACAAATTGCATAGTGGCATCAAAGACACTGTAATCTATAAAATAGTAAAATACTATTGACTATGTTGTAATGAATAATTCATTACATTATCTATCTGCATGTGGAATAGGGATAGATATAAAGAACATAAGTACTATACATAATAGAGGGAGAAAGGACTTTTTGAAGTCAAGATAAGGGGGCACTTCACAGTTGAAATACAGGATGTCTTAGAATACCCTGAACATCTGGGTAGAGGAGCCCTTTGTTTTTGTTTGTTATCTAAGAGAAATTATTTGTATGAGAGCAATAATACCTTCCTTGCACCACCTCCCCCTTTCCATGTATGGATCAACAGGATTCTTTTCTGGAACCTGAAGTATAGACATGATTAAAAAATTCCAATGATTTTATCCATACCAGACACTCACCTTGTTCAGAGTTGTGATTACAGTTCCATATGCCCCATGGAAACTTTCTTTCTGCATAAATTATGGCCCTGAACATGCCATGGAACAAAGATAGGATCTCTCCCAAAATGCTTAATTGTCTTCATCTACATCATAAATCATGCTGTTGAGTGGCACAGTTTTTGCTAGATATGTGAGTCAATTTCAATGTATGCACTGAGAAGCAAATTGTGTGGTAGAGATCATTCTGTCTCAGGAAATAACAATCAATTCTTGTGCTATATTCCACATGGCTCAGCAGAGAAAGCCATTTGCTGATGGTCACATGTAATGAGCACAAGTAGTGCTTAGGATACTGACTTCTAAAATTCATTTATAAAAACACACTGATTTGAAAAGTTATGAGACTACTAAGGCAAGAACAGCTGGTCTATGGGTTGAGGCAGAAAAATGGAATGACAAGAGTAGATATGAAATTACACAGGGGAAACTTAAACTAAACTAAGAGGATCAAGAACAGAAACTTGAAATCTGTCAAATTTAAACAGAAGATACAGGAAATAAATATGGTGATGGAGACTGAGTGAAATTGTGGGCATTCTATAAAAGATGAAGGGAAGATTGGTATTTGGAAAGAAAAGAAGAGGTGGGGTGGAAAGATTAATATAATTGAATAACTATTATGTACCGGACACCGTGATAAGAAAGAGAGAATTCAGGAAGGGAATTACCAAGAATATTAAATGCCACAAAGAAGTGGCATTTAATGTAAGGAAAAATGGAAGGGCCTTTTGTTTTGGTAGTTAAGAGGTGGTTGCTATTTGCAATGAGAACAATATCATCTATCAACGTTCACGCTAGATATTTTAGATACTACCATCTTGCTCTTGAGAGACTCGTTCCTGTTGGAAAGGTGAATCTATAATCAGAAATGACTTTCTGATAAGTAAATTTAATAACACAGACAAGAGACTGTGGAACCTCAGACATAAAATCAGACATCTTTTTCTCACTGTTTAGAAAGATTTTAAGCATACGCGATTTGTTGTTTTTTTTTTTTTTTTTTTCTATTATGCTCCTCATCCATAATGATCCTCATTTATGTCCATTTTGGTGACATTTGGCATTTGTGCTCTCATTTCCACACTGATTCTGCCATCACTTCTTTATTTATTTATTTAACTTTTAGTTAAGCAACAATATATTTGTTGCAGGGGTAGAATTCAGTGATTCATCACTTACATGCAACACCCAGTGCTCATCCCAAGTCATCACTTCTGATCTGCATAACTACGATGGCCTCCAAACCAGTACCTCTACTTCAGCTTTACCTCTTTGTAATTCAAATCTCTGAGAACTGCCGGAATTATCTTTCCAAAATAAACCTGAATATATAATATCCTTAATTAAAACTCTTCAGTGGTTCACTGCGGACTTCAAACCAATAATGATAACACACGAATCCCTCAGTTATCTGCTCTTGCTCCATGGAATCATGTAAATCTGATCAGCTCTCTATCATAACACTTCTTGCACACTCGTGTGTACATTTCTGTCTTTTCTGTCATCTTTAGATAGATGTCTTTCAGTTCTGTCCCTTTATAGTCTTAAAACAAAGCCTAGTATGTATAACAATGCATAGTTTTTAATGGATTGAAATACAGGTACATAAAATCCTGCCTGCAGAAATGTTTACTTTTGTCTATCTTGCAATACATTATTTCAAAAATTATAAAATTAGTTGAATAAACACTGAAAAATTCATATGCTTTATAAACTTCTTGTCATACATAGTTCTCATAGCCTATATTCTTTCATACAATTTTGAACTATAAATACTTGCTTACTTACTCTTTACCTAATCTTTGCAGCCAAAAAAAAAAAAAAAAAAAAAAAAAAAAAGGAAGGAAGGAAGGAAGGAAGGAAGGAAGGAAGGAAGAAAGGAAGGAAGAAGGAGGGAAGGCATCATCCCTTTAAACCATACTCCTCCTGGAACATGGGCTTTAAAGGCAGACATTCTTGTCCAGATTCTAATCAGCAGATTAATTTAGCTGATGCCTCCCAAAGGACTGAGCCATGCAACTCTGTCCCTAGAAGAGTTCTGGGACTGCAATAGTGGTTCCAAGCAAGAAAAAGGCATTTCTTCAGATCTTTCCACAACACCACAACTTTCAAACAATTAAGGAATAGAACAGCTCCAAATCATTTAACCTAGAATATATAAATACAGCTTTCTCTTCATCCTCTAAAGTCACACTGTTCTTTCAGGATTCTAAACAGATAGTTCCCAAGGCAAAAGATTACATTCAGCCCCATCTACTTCCCTCTTCCCCCATTCATGTAAAGAATACTTAATCCCCTTTACTCTGTTAACATCCAGAGTTATTTGGCCAGACATAAACTATTGAAAAATGAAAGAGACAGATACTTTCCATTGATTATATAAGTAGCTGCAAACCTAAGATAAGCAACTTTATTAGTTCTCATGACTTTCCCAGGTAACTTTCCTAGACAGATGCCCCACAACAGGGTTTGAGATACTACCAGGAACATTAGTGTTTTTTGGGTCGGACTACCCATAATGCTTATGGAATTTCTATAATTTTTTTAAGAGTTAAGGAATAAAATCACAAAACACATGATTGTAATGAATTAAATATAAATTTAAAATATATAATGTACATATAATGTTGCCATCACTATGGAAAAAATTATGTCCATTCCTCAAAAAATTGAAAATGGAACCATCAAATGATCCAGTAATCTCACTTCTGGATATACATCCAAAAGAATTGAAAGCAGGGTCTTGAAGAGAGATTTGCACATTATGTTCATAGTAACATTATTGACCATATCCAAGAGGATATGCAAACCAAATGTCCATCATCAGATGAAGAGATAAACAAAGTGTGGTATATACATACAATGGGATATTATTCAGCCTTAAAAGTTAAGAAAATCCTGTCACATGTTACAAGATGAACCTTGAGAATATTATACCAATCAGATAAAGACAAATACTGTATTATTCCATTTGTATGGGGTATCTAAAGTAGTCGAATTCATAGAAATAGGAAGTAGAATGGTGGTTACCAAGGGCTTGAAGGAAGAATGAAGAATTATTGCCTAAGGGGTAGAGAGTTTTTGTTTTGCATGATGTGAAAGTTCTGGTGATCTGTTAAACAACAATGTGAATGTATTTAACACTACTGAACTGCAGATTTAAAACAGTTAAGCTGGTAACATTTATGTTATGTGCTTTTTACTACAATTAAAAATTAAAAAAAAATTACGTACATATCAATACGTGAAACATACAAAAGATTTCATAAATTACAAAATGTCAGAATTGAATAGAACCTAAGTATTATTTAATCTAACATTTGCCATTTTCACACATGACAAAACTAACAGAGGGGGTAATATGCTTTGCAGAGGAGCACCTAGCCCTTTCGTGGATAAATTCAATGCCAAAAATCATTTCTTTTGAATTAGTGTAGAGCTCTTTTCACCTCACTAAGATGACATTTCCTTCTTTTGAGTATTTTTTATATTTATACCAAATAAGCAGTGTGTCGCTTTCTATTTTAAATAGATTTTTTCTGACATATTAAATATACTTTATTTCTTTAGGATTCTTATGCAAAAATATTTGTAAAATAACTCTGCTCATTTTTCTACCCTTTCCATGTAATGTGAAAAGTAGTTATTTTTGCTGTAGCAATTTTTCAGAAGAATCATTGCTTTTTGGACATATGTTTGTTCTATGTTAATTATTTCTATTCCTTTGGCATAATTCATAAGAAAACGAGCTTCATCATGTCAGGTGTTTACCTAGTGAAGCTCATTTCCCTCTCTTCTCTCTAACTACAGCAGAAATAATTCAACACCAGCAATTTTAAATTTGTACTGCAGGAAAAATAAAAGTGGGGAATCTCCTCCTTATGAAAGAAGGTATCACAATAAATCACAAAAAGTAAGAGTACTGTAGGACTTGGCTGGATTTGGATTTACAACAGCTGCTATTATTAACAAGTGATTGACCTGAAACTAATGAGTAGATTAAGTAATTAAAATCCTATAATTTTATAATATATTTCTAAGATGTGCTAAGTGATAGATGATAGGTAGATGGATAGATCAATAGATAGATGATAGATTGATAGATTTAATTTTAAGATTACATACAATTATTATTCATATTATGCAATCTCCCTTTTGAACTACTTAATTGATTCCCTCTCCTACTCAATCAACTGGCCAAATCATTAATGGGAAGCATCGGAGACACCAGAAAGCAAGGGATGTACTGAATGATTGTTAAGTATGGTACTGCTGTTTCTTCGTACCTTTTTAAATGCATTTCTCAATGGGACATTTTATATACTGCTAAGGTATTTTTGCTTAATGAGTATTTTCTCTCCCTCCCTCCCTTGCTTCCTTCTTTTCTCATTAACAGAATAAGAAAAAGCAGTGTAGAACTCTGAAGCCAAATAGGAGATACTTTTGCTCCTGAGAAACTTGTACATATCATTAGAGATCTCTACAGATAGAATCAATGCCAGACTCAGGTGGAGCCAGTGTTGTGCATTTGGCCTACTCCTAAAGAGCCAAAAGGAATGGGAAAATTCATTAGTATTAAACATGTACTTTAACAAGTTAAAACTTTTTAAAAACAGCATGGCCCCATTAGAAAACACTTCAAATTTTATTGATTGAAATTTAACTGTGAGTTTATGGTAAAGCACCTACAGAATTATGGTGTTGGTTTGTACATTTTAATTAGAAACTTGATTTGATTGTAATGAAACAGGAAATTACAAAAAAGTCATTTTTTTTCATAGATCCAGGCAGGGGCAAAAAAAGGGTGGAATAAGAGAGGATGAATCCAGATAAATATAAGTGCTACACCAGGGAGGCGAGAGAAAATGTTCACAAAGTCATAAAATAGTACAATTTTCAATGACAATCTCTAAATTCCTGGGTCACTTTTTTTTCAATATTCAAACAGAAAATATCTCAGAAATCTATCCATGTTGAGTGCTTTGCCCCTCAGAGCATGGGCACTGACTGTTTATTCTCCAAAGCACACTCTCAAGTGTAACATAATTTACAAACATTACACACTATGGCTCTCAATGACCATCACAAGTAACATTCATAAGAATTCCTAATTGTGTATCATTCTCCTTAGAAATCCTTCTTCAGGTCCATTGGTTTTTGTTCCCTAGGCCTTTGATTTATACTACACTTATTCCTGCTTGTAGTTCCTATTTCTGGAGTCTTCTTTCCAGTATATACTCTTACTCAATTCCTTGTTTTTCCCAGTCCCCCACACTAAATAAATGCCATCTATGTTATGGTTATATGTACTTCTACATCATGGAATTTACAACATGTATGACTGCTAGGATAGTATGTCTCCAAATCAGGTGTAACCACCTTCAGAGCAGGTACCATATCTGCTCTGTTCTCAATTATACCCTTTGCATGTTACATAAGAAGTTGTCTAACATATAAGATATGTAATAAATATTTGTTGAAGGATAAATGAAACCAGTCTAGTCATTAGGGCATTTAGAGTGAAATAATAGGGACTCAAGTTTAAAAATGGTCAGAGAAACAGAAACTCAGGAATACAGATGGAGAGATTTTCCACCATTCTATCTCTAGATTGAGGTTCCATCTCAAGATTGCATGAGTGAGGTATATGAATTCAGTCAAATGAAGTGTTTTGTAAAACAAAAGTGACTTTAAAAAGACATTTGAAATGTGGTTACAAAATCCAAGTCTCATTATTAATCATTCAAAGCTTTAGAGAATCTGACTGGCATGTTAAGAATACTAACTCCCCTAGATGATCCTTAGGTTTTTTTAAAACTCAGGAAGGAAAGTGAGAACTGACACAGTGGTGACTCCTTGAAGAAAAACCATTAAAAATAAACTCATTTAAAAAATTGGAGACAAACTTATTAAATTCTAACAGGCTTAAATAATGTGCTATCATTTTGATAAAGAAGTGTCTTCTATTTCCTTTCTTCAGGTGACAGAATACATTTTACAATTTTTAATAAAGTATTTTGACACAGAGTGGCATTTGTGATGAATATAAGAGCTAATGAAAGGAAGGGTTATATGAACTCCATTGCTTGAATCATTGTAACTTAATTATAAACAATTTATAAGTCAAAACAAGAAAAATTTAAAAATAAAAATGACTGTGAGAAGAGAGTATGAGGGTTGTTGAAAGAGCAGAAGTAAAAAAAAACATCAATAGTTGCAGAAATATTCTAGTTATATTCATATTAATCTTCAAAGCTCCACCTCTGAGATTACTATTTATAAAATAAAATAATGCTACATGTGAATAATTCCAATTCTTTAACTTATGCTGCTCTTGTGGACACAATTTTGAACATAATTTTACAAAACTGAGGACAAAATTTAAGTCTTTTTAAAAAATTTTTTATGTTTATTTATTTTTGAGAGAGAGGGAGAGACAGAGCATGAATAGGGGAGGGGCAGAGAAAAAGGGAGACACAGAATCCGAAGCAGGCTCCAGGCTCTGAGCTGTCAGCACAGAGCCCAACGTGGGGCTCGAACTCACAAACCGTGAGATCATGACCTGAGCCAAAGTTGGATGCTCAGCTGACTGAGTCACCCAGGCGCCCCTGAAATTTAACTTTTTAAGCTTCATACCTATTTTGTATAACTATCCCAGTAAAATTCATATCCCATTAAAAAATATGAGCAGTTGGGGATTATAGTCTTTCTTCATTACCCTCTTCACACAGGTATATTTCCCCAGGGTAGTGACTCACATCAACTACTATATATTTTGTAAGATAAGACTCACTTGATACAGGTTTTCTCATTCATTCAGAAAGCAGTGAGAGGTGCTCATCAAGTGCCAGACACTGAGAATGCAGAGATGAAAGACTATCTACAGGCACATGAGAGGATAACTATAAGAATTACGATAAAGTGGCAGTAAACTCATATAACCATAGGGTTGATATAGACCTCTGATTTATCATTCTCTGAAAAATGAGTATTATTTTGTTTTAAATTCAACTCTCCACCCTTTACTCTTTTAAGAGAGCCATTTTAATTAGATAATATACTAGAAAACAAATATAAAACAATATGGTCTCAGATTTCAGTACACAACCTAGCAAAGAAGCTGTGAAGTTTACCTGGGGCTACTGGTATCTGATTCTGAGAGCAGCATATGGGCTGTGGGAGGGACTCTTAGAATCAGGAAGATAGATTGGATAGTAGAGAAAAATTTTATGCTGGGAAAATTTTTTTCCTATGCTTATTGCTATCAGAAACACATTTAAACCATTAAGGACAAAAATATTGAATATGACATTGTGTATCAACAATACTTGGATAAAAAATATTGAATAAAATGTTATGGAAAGAGACATACAAACCTAATATTAAAACCTAGTGTCTATATCAATATTAGATGAGAATGACTTTAGGAAAAAACTAAATATGAAAAATCAATCAAAATTTACAATAGCCAAATATGGAAACAGTCTAAGTGTTCATCAAAAGACAAATAGATAGGAAAGTGTGGTGTATATGCGCGCGTGCGCGCGCGCGCGCACACACACACACACACACACACACACAGAGAAATATCATGCAGCCATAAAAAAGAATGAGATGGTGCCATATGAGACAACATGGACGGATCTAGAAGGTATTATGCTAAGTGAAGTAAGTCAGACTGAGAAAGACAAGTAGTATACAATTCCACTTATAAGTGGAATGTAAAAAAAAAAAAATGAATAAACAGACAAAAAGCCGATTCATACCTATAAATACAGAAAACTAATTGGTGATGCCAGAGGGGATGGGGGTGAAGGGCTAGGCAATATGGGTGGAGAGGGAAATACAGGCTTCTAGTTATAGGATGACTAAGTCACGGGAATAAAACACACAGCATAAAGAATATAGTCAATGATATTGTAATAGTGATGTAACATGACAGATGGTAGCTACAATTGTGAATGTGAACTGCTTAAATCACTAAGTTATACACATGAAACTAATATAACATTATGTGTCAAGTATACTCAAAATTTAAAAAATCACAAACATCAATCTACATATGAAAAGATTTTAGTAATCAGAGAAATATAAGCTAAAACCACAGTGAAATCCACAATCAACACCACCCCCATCCTGCCACACAATATTATGCTTGCAAAGTAATAAGATCTCATAATACCACTTGTGAGGATGCAGAGAATCAGAGTTGTGTTGAGAAAGTAGATTGATTACCACCACTCTAGTAAACACTTGGGAATTTTCTAATAAAATAGAAAACGAACATTCTCCATTTCTCATCAATTCTGATATTTATTCTAGAGAAATCCTTGCCCCTGTGTAACATTAGACATGTAAAGACCATACCCTATCTTGTTCATCTGTTAAGCACCTAAATACCCAAATGTCCACTAAAAGAAGAACAGATTAATATACTGTGACTTTTTCATACCAGTACTATGGAATATCCTAGATCAATGAAAAGAAATGAAAGTTTAGGTACAGATATCACCTTGGAGGAGTGGGAATTTAACTATTAATCTAAAAGCAAATTGTGAAAGAATACCAAATTATTCCATACATGTATGCTAAAAATTTTTAAAGCAAATACTGTAATGTGAAAGGGTGACAAAATTTTGAACAAAGGAATAATAAAACAGAAAGTTTATATTGGTTGCTTCTGGAGAGGAAGGAGGAAAGGGGTAAAAATGGAGATCATTACATGGTAAATATGGTAAATTGATATATAATACTTACAATGCTCACTTTTTCATGTAGAGTGTTGAATAGAAATATGTTAGTTTTCTTATTCTTCTTTAAATCATGCATACACTTATATGCTTTTTTTGTATGTTCAACATATACTATAATAAATATTTTACAAAGAATTAATAAATGCATGAATAAAAGCTGAATAATTAAAAGAATGAATGATCAGATAGAGTACTATGGAAGGATGTGTTTCAAGTTCTGTTGCCAAGAAAGTTAACACTATGTCTCCAGTATGGGTTTTGAGACTAGAATTATTACTCAGAATCCTTTCCTTATATGTTGATAGTATGTTTCTCCATTACAGATATCTATTCTTAATATAGTATCAAAATACATTTTGCTCTTGTGGAATGTTGCCTGGTGCCACTTTTTCCTAAAGCCTGTCCACTGTCTCCATACTGACTATCATGTTTCCGGTCTGGAGAAGTGCTGATGAAATTTTATAAATTAAAACAACATTAACAGCAACAAAGTAATAGCAAACTTGAAAATAGTTATAACTTCTCAGTGTCTATGGCAGAAATAGACATCTTAAGAATACAGAGTTTATAAAACTTGCTTAGAAAAATACCTTACTTTTGGCAATTTACGTAAGCAATTATCTTGCAAAATAAAATTTTATAGTGACATTTTAAAGGGGTTCTCCAAATAGAACTTCTCTTTCACAAGTGGCTAATTGCAGTTTTGGATGGACAGTTTGGCATTTAAAATTGAAGGTAAGTTAGTTCCTGAAACCAATTACACCCACAGTCCCTTTTTTTAATGTACAATTTTACTTTGTAAGTGATTTAGAGGATAAAGTGCTTTAAAACAACAAATACAAATTCTAATAAAGCAAGATTTCTTGTGGGCCCCATGTCTGCCATACATAGCTACTGCTAAAAGATGCAGATACTCAATGAAACATTTTGCTTTTTTTCTATACTTTGACAACATAGTTAAATATAGTGATTTCCTAGTCTCTACCACACTTCTCCACTATATTGATACAAAATAAGCTACTACAGGGGCGCCTGGGTGGCGCAGTCGGTTAAGCGTCCGACTTCAGCCAGGTCACGATCTCACGGTCCGTGAGTTCGAGCCCCGCGTCGGGCTCTGGGCTGATGGCTTGGAGCCTGTTTCCGATTTTGTGTCTCCCTCTCTCTCTGCCCCTCCCCCGTTCATGCTCTGTCTCTCTCTGTCCCAAAAAAAATAAATAAACGTTGAAAAAAAAAAACCCACAAAATAAGCTACTACATTGATAAATTACATATGTAACTTTGTATTGAGTTGTCAAACATGTTTAAATTGAAAATAATGGACAATTTTGAACATTTTTAGACAGAAGAATTATTGAAGAATGCTATCATATATTTATTCATTTCCATACATATCTGGGAGCTAACATTATCACTTACTTTTTGTGGATACTCAATAAAGATTTATTAGGTTATTTTAAATTGAAAAAAATAAATTCATCACAGTTACGGATGACATAGTTAATTTATATATATTCACTTCACTTGGAATAGGACACCAATACAAACATAAAAATAAAATTAACTTGTTAATTCAAATCAGTGAAGAATTGGAGGAGAGATATTCAGAAAATGGAAACCCATTATTGTACCTGCTTCTTTTAACAGTTCCTCATTAAGCATTTACTGTCTTAAGTGTCATGAAAATAACAGTATTGATAATGCCTAGTCCTGGGACTTAATATGCTATCTAATTAGAGAGAAAGAATAAGTAAATGTATATATTATTGTTTCTGTATATATATTATTGTGTGTGTGTATGTATACACACACACACACACATATGATATAAAATAAGTACAATGAAGTATATCTAGTTGTCACTTTAAATCATGGTTAAACTGGGGTGCCTGGGTGGCTGAACTGGTTACGTGTGGGACTCTCGCTTTCAGTGGGCTCAGGTCATGA
This sequence comes from Herpailurus yagouaroundi, assembly GCF_014898765.1. Classification (NCBI taxonomy): domain Eukaryota; kingdom Metazoa; phylum Chordata; class Mammalia; order Carnivora; family Felidae; genus Herpailurus; species Herpailurus yagouaroundi. The sequence goes on along the minus strand of NW_024412395.1, from coordinate 64,658,786 downwards.
TCTCATGGTTCGCGAGCCCCCTGTGATGTTCCACACTGGTGTGAAATCTGCTTAAGATTTTCTCTTTCCCTCTCCCTCTGGCCCTGCCCTGCTTGCTTGTGCAAGCTCTCTCTTGCTCTCTATCTTTTAATAAATAAAAATAAAAATAAATCATGGTAAAACTAATTAAATTGTTTTCCTTGGCCTTCCACTCATCCATGCTTTTGTAGAGGTAGTTCGTTTTGTTTATGATGATCTCATCTTGCACAACTATCTAGTGAATACAGCTTCCCATCTAATCAAATTCCTCTGGAGAAGTCTCTCTCTATCCTAGATACTCGTATGTGTTTCGCATGTTCCCAATGCACTTTGACTCTCCTTCCCTTATAGCAATTGTTTCTATGCTTGTATGGTAATAGTTAACATATAACATTATGTTAACTTTTTATGTCCCTTAGCACTTAATGAGCATTTAAAAATATTGTGGACAGCTTAATTTATTATATAAATACCTACATCTGTAATTAAATATCGTCTACTAGACTCTAGATTAGTCACATAATTAAAATGGAATACTTATATGGATAAAGGGGATTTCTGTAAGTTTCAGATTTGAGACAGATCTGACCTTCAAAATGTAATAAAAAGCAGCCTGTGATAGACAAAATCCCTGAATTCAAAAGAAGAACTGGATTCAAGGTTAAGATTTTACATTATTCCCTGTCTGATCTTAGACGACCTTTTAATCTAAATGTTCATTTCCTAAATGATACAAAGGAATAGATTTCTGCCCCACTTAAAATAGTATTACTGTGATAAAAAGAGATACATGTGGTGAAGTCACCAGGTAAATGAAAAGAATTATACAAATTTAGAGTATTAATAAATTATGAAGATGGAAATTTAATATAGTATGAACATATCAAACAAAGAAATGACCTGATGTCTCAGATTTCTTAAGAAAAGGAAATGTGGAAAATAAAAATTGAATCCATGAAGATAGGGAAGAATTAATATATTTTAACTACAAAGTGATAAAATGGAATTCTCCTAAGCATTAAATTTGGAGATACAATGAATATTTTATAAGTCATTTTGTGAAATTCTTGCTTTGTGTAAATATTAGAAATTAATTTCTAGGTATATAAACTATTTTAAAAACTGGAAAATTCTCTACGAATATCCAACACTGACCAGGTACTAGGAAACAGATCTCTTACCTAACTATCATGCTTATTTGTTAAAAGTTACATTGATTCTTCAAAATAGCAAGCTGCCTTAATAGATAATAATCTTGCCAAGGAACAACCAAACCTCCATAAATATTTATTTTTAAGACCTAGCCATTATACATGATATGCAGACATTTAATAAACGCCTTTACTGTAACAGATTAGAAAGACGTTAGGACCATATTAATTGAATAACTATATGAAAGAATCAGCAATATATTAGAATATGCACATATTGTAAGCGAGCATGACACTAAAATTTAGTTAGCAAATAACAAAACTATATTTTTATTTACTGCTTAATCTCTAGAATCTAATATTTTAAAAATATATTTATTTAGTTTGAAGTCAGAAAACATAACAGATAATTTAAAAATATAAGCTAGTTGTTGGGGCACCTGGGTGGCTTGATCGGTTAAGCGTCTGACATCGGCTCAGGTCATGATCTCACAGTCCGTTAGTTCAAGCCCCGCATCGGGCTCTGTGCTGACAACTCAGAGCCTGGAGCCTGCTTCAGATTCTGTGTCTCCCTCTCTCTCTGCCCCTCCCCTGTTCATGCTCTGTCTCCTTCTGTCTCAAAAATAAATAAACGTTAAAGAAATTAAAAAATATATAAGCTAGTTGTAAAAATAATACATGAATCTAACATCATTGGTGATATTTGTTATGGAAGCACTTTTTAACATGACATCTGGCTGATAACAGTAAGTCTAACTTGTTGTCCAAAAATTATTTTAGCATTTTTGCATTTCCCTTTTGCAGCTAAGTCAAAAGATTAGTTATGCTTACCTTTGGCAGGATTAAGGAGATTAAGTAAAGCACAATTTAAGCATCAGATCATCATTAAAAATTCCCTATGCTAACATACCATTAACAAATTACACCAACTAAATTGTTAATGAACTATGATATCTATCTAGTACCTAATGCATGTATTTAGAAGACCTGGGCTAGAGTTTCTGCTGAACCAATATTAATTGTAACATTGAGTAAAAGCTTTAATATTTCTGAACCAGAAATTTCTCATCTAAAAGGAAAGTAAATACACACCTTAAAGGGTTATAATAAAACAGATAACACATGCACAGTTAACTTATAATGTGTTTTAGTAATGAAAGAGATTTGTTACAAGAATTTTTAAAACTTTTTATCTGTTTCTGGTTGGTGCTTTCAAAACAGTGACGCCATACTTGACTCCTTTAAAGATATCCTGCACATAAGAAGAATGATCTGGTAAAATGAATGGAATTGCTTGCACAGTAATTTTCTTGACTTCTCTTCCTGGTTATGCATCATTAGCTCTTATTTCTATATCTACATTTAGCATCCCCCCCCCCACTAAGTTTTCTTCAATTATTCATTAATTAGGATATACTACATGTCAGCAAATATCCTGCATCTGAAATAATATTGTGAAATTTGAAGAAAATCAACAAAATATAATGCCCAATCTAGAACTTATAGAAAAGTGAAGGAAGCAACCACGAATGAAAGAATCCCACAAATAAATGTTAAATTGCAACTATAACCAATTTATAGCCATTTATAGTTTATATGAATAAAATCTTATTTCTAATGGAATCTGACCTGGTTACAAAGATTAGAGCAGGATTTCAGAGGACAGACTATTTAAATAACGTATGGCAATTAACACAGGTGAAAAGGAGTGGATGGTAAAGAGAACAGTATTTCAGACGGAAGCAACAGCATGTGCAGGCTTTCAGAGGCAGGGAAAATTGTGCTGCATTTAGTGAAACGAAAGAAGATCATAGTGGCAGGAATGTGACAAGCGAAGGGAAGAACAGTACAAAGGGAGAGTATTTTACTCTGTTACAGTCCTTTAAACGGTTCAAACTTATAATACCTCTAATTCCTAGGCCACTAATTTCTGCCAAGCATTTACTTTGCATCAGTGGCTAGGCTTCACTTCTTGGGCACCATAGTTCAACTATACACGGCCTACTCTGGTTATAGCCCAATGTTAGACCGTCTACAACTTTTTGATCAAGAGAAACAAAGGCCTATTTATAATCTCCTTCCCTCTCCCACTCAAACATACACCAGGGCACATACTCCATTTAGGATTTCCTTAGCCTCACATCATGCTCGTAAAAGTGTATTTAAAAAAATTTTTTTTCTGATGTTTATTTATTTTTGAGAGAGACAGAGACAGAATGCGAGTGGGTTGGGGCAGAGAGAGAGGAAGTCACAGAATTGGAAGCAGGCTCCAGGCTCTGAGCGGTCAGCACAGTGCCCGACGTGGAGCTTGAACTCACAAGCTGTGAGATCATGACCTGAGCCAAAGTCGGACGCTCAACTGACTGAGCCACCCAGGCGCCCCTCATAAAAGTGTATTTTTGCCAGAGAAAATTCATTTCTTAAAATGCAATAAAGTTTTTCTACCTGTCTCTCTAAAGAACAGATGGCAAAGATGGCAAACATGTTCCTCAAAAAAAAAAAAAAAAGAAAAGAAAAAAGAAATTTTCTTTACACTTGCAGCAGGAGATCAGAGTATACTTTGTTTTTACATATAGTCTATGCTGCCACCTCCTATATTCTACACAGTGCTATTAAGTGACAGCTCTGGTTATGACTCTGCATGCTTTTAAGTTTGCACCTCATTTAACTTCAAATAACGACAAGAATGGCACTCTGAGTTAGATCTAAACCTAGTACACGATTTATCTTAGATGAATTTGTGAACTACACAAAATTCTTCTTTGGAGACTCTATAATCCAAGACCTGCAGAATTTAGATTTTTGATGGTATTCTCTCCCTTTCTCTGAAGCCCTAACACTGATGCTGCTCCTTATTGAAACTCTTTTCATATGTGAGTTTTGAATTCCATTATGTTTTCTATATTTATTGATTGAATATTTTCTATACGGAAATACTTTCTCTTTTTCCTTCAAAATGGTCTCATGGGTTATTTTAGTCAATGAGTTATAATTCTTTACTAGCATTACTTATTTTGATGCTTGAGTTGTCCCAGATTTGGCTAGTGGAATTCTTTACGTGGCTTCTATGTTCTTTGACTTATACTTATCAATCTCAAGAGTGCTACCTTGCTTTCTGTCACTGCAAAGATATTCAGGCATATCTTTTACTTTTCCTATCCTTGACATAAAATCACCTGTTTTTCATGATTATAAAAACTAATTCGGGCAATAGTCATCAGTGGATACTAACTAGAGGTGAACATTTGAAAAAGTAACCTGACATTGTATTTACATAGTCTCAAAGTTGCCCCATCCTCACCCCACAAGGATCTAACCACAGATGCTTTTAATTACAATGGAAAAAATAGTAATTTTATAGTGAAGAAAACTAGCAAACGCCACCATAACCAACTTTTCAAAGCTGGACCATCGCCAGTAAGGGATAAAAAAAAAAAATCATGTTTCTCCTGATAGCATGCACAGAAAAGGATGTAGCATAAGGAATATGGTACTTTTCAAAATAACATGTAAACATAATCTAATCACCATGAAAAACTAAATAAACGATGCGTAAGGGATATTATACAAAATAGCTGACCTACCCTTTGAAAAGTCCATCTTGTGACAAATAAAGACAAACGGCTGTAGATTAAGAAGACTAAAAAGACATGACAAGTAAATGCAATTCATAATCTCGAATTTTCTTTTGTTATAAACAATATTACTGGGATAGTTATTAAACTTTCAGATCTAATTAAATGTTAGAGATTATATATTATCTCATAATGCTAATTTTCTGATTATGATAATTGGACTAAAGCTATATTAGAAAGTGTCTTGATTTTAGGAAATAGACAATAAAATATTCAGTGGTAAATGGTCACCTTGTCTGTAACTTCCTTTCAAATGATTCAGAAAAAACCCCCACAAATCTATATTGAGAGTGAATATGGTAAAAATATTAACATTTGGGAAATCTAGATAAAGAGCACACTGATATTCTTTGTAGTCTTGTAATTTTTTGTAAGCCTGAAATTAAATTTTATAGTACTATAATCAAAGAAAAAAAAACAAAGAAAAATATTTAGGGGCGCCTGGGTGGCTAGGTCAGTTAAGCATCCTACTTTGGTTCAGGTCATGATCTCACGGTTTGTAGGTTTGAGCCCCATATTGGGCTCTGAGCGGACATGTCAGAGCCTGGAGCCTGCTTCAGATTCTGTGTCTCTCTCTCTCTCTCTACCCCTTCCTGGCTCACACTCTGTCTCTCTTGTTCTCTAAAATAAATAAACACTTTTTTTTATAAAAGAAAAATATTTAAAGTCAATATTTTGGAAAAGTGTGATTGCTATTGGGAATGACATTCACTGCAGTGCCAGGCATCTCAGAAGTGATCTTGGTTGTTTTTTTTTCTTTCCTTTAAATAAGTAACAACCCTCAAAGGTAGCTAATCATTAATTCATTTAATTCATATTTTTATAATTCTACTGATCATAGTAACTTATTTAAATTTTATGTGGTTTTAATTGGAACAATATTGGAATTCAGGAAGATTTAAAAAAGAGAGTGAAGTCTCACAAATTCAGAAAATAAAATAATTGGACCAGATGACAAATTTTAAAATGAAGGAAACAGAGAAGTAATCACTGCCTACTAACTGATTCAAGCATCTTACTGACAGACATTAGCAGAAGGAGAGAGCTCAGAAGGACTTTTGCTATTAATTATTCACAGTCCAAGGTTGCAAGGCTTTAAAAAAGGAACTTAGGATCAACTTAAATCAGGTCATATTTCTCATTAGGCTTTCTTTCTCCACTAATGATGGGTGTATTTATTTTTTCTACATACCTTCTATTTCTTCATTTGTTGGGACATAATGAGCATGAAGATCCTTTCCAGAGTAATATGGCCAAAAAAAAAAAAAAAAAATCATTGCTGAACTTTAACAAATGATTTAGCGCATATTCTAACATATAGAGAAAAATATCTAACTCATTTATGTTTTTTTCCTTTATAGTTTTGAACATTTCTACAAGCATGCCAATCATGAAAAGACTGGGTCATACATCCTAATACTTTGTAGTTTGGCATATAATTGGAACACTTTTTTCACCTACCATTTGGTATAGCAAAATATATGCGAGGAGGTTTTCTTGTTTTGTTTTTTTAAGAAAATCTTAAGAATCTTATGGAATTTTAAAAAATCAGCCAATATTGTACCAAAAGTAATTATATAATAGTATATCTATTATTAAAATTAAGTTAAAAATATTATATACTGCCTATAATGGCTCAGAATAGGTTTATTTCCTCTGGTGGCTATATGTACAATAAATATGAATATATTCTGTGTTTAATGTACATGGTTGTTGTTCCCTGGCTATTTTGTTTACAAATTTAAATATTAATGAACTAATACTAACCTCTTCAGAATACAACTGATAACCATTTTTGTTCTGAAATTATACTAGCATGCCTTTTCTTAAGATTTATGTAAATCAAAACCCTTACCAGTACCTTAGCTCCATTTGTTTAGTTTTATGTATTTTTTCTAAATTTTGTTTTGTTTTGGTTTAATTTTTAAACAGATGTCAGTTATTGGTATAATTAAAAATATACTGTATCCTTATGAAATAAAGTATTGAAATCCAAATATATTCATATGCTTTTTGTATTCTACCCTACAGATTAAGTGGAATGAAATTTTTTTAGGTGTTCCTCTGAAGTCATTTCCTCATCCCCCTCTAATTCAACTAGGTCAGGCCAAACTGTTTCATAAGTTAACCCCAGTGAGGAAATGCTCCATGTTTTCCCAGTATTCTTGGTCTTCACCCTACCGTTTGACACAATTTCATCTCCCTTCCATTTCACAATCATGCTTTTCTTAGGTGTTGGTTGCTAGGGAATTCTGCACTAATCTAGTCAATCTATAGGAACTGTTGTGTAGTGTCAATCAGGCCAGTGTTGGTTTATTATTCAGAATCATCAATGGTTCCTCCTCATAGTAGAGCAGGGCTTTACTGAGAGAACTGCTCTGTAAATAGCAGCATATGATGGATCATGGAACTTAAGGTAGATGAGACAGGACATAAACTAGAATGGACAAAGTAAAAAGTACAAATCAGTGGGGATCAATATATTGGCTGTTTCCAAAAGGCCTAAATATTGTTAAAGTAAATATATTAAAGAGAGAGGTACAGGGAAAGAGATAAGAAAATGAGGTTGGATCACTGGGACTCCAGAGGTGATGTGGCGAGTTCTAGCAGCAGCAACTTTCACGGTGTGGCAGTGGGAGAGGGTAAGCAAGTTACTAGGAAGTGAGATAGCTATAAATAGCAAGTTTAAGATGTAGTGTAGGTCATGGGTATCTGATGTTCTTGGGTATCATGAGAAAAGTATCACTGAAAAAATAACTATGAGTCAGGACTAAGATGACCAATTATTGTGCTTTTATAACTAAAAGTCTGTGTCCCTGGAGGCTTCACAGTCCTGGGAAAACTGGAGCAGGAGTGAAGAAGTTAGAGGTTCCTTAAGGAACAAACATTTGTAGGAAAAATAAGGTATGACTGTCAGGAAAGGGCAATGAAAGTGAAGAAAGAATCTTTTCTCCCCCCATTATGTACAACTTTGGAGGAAAAAAACAAACCAGTGTTGAGGCTAGTGAAGGAGTTTTTGCATAGGATAATGAGATTTAGTTAAAGCCAGGATTTCTAGGGATACACTGTGACAGCATTGAGGACAGTGTTGAGACTATGCTTGGAGAGCAGAAGTTGATGAGTCCATACAGCAAAGATGTTGGAGAGAGAAAGAGATGGAGGTTAAGGAGAGAACATTGATGGATTTATGAAAAATTATGGGATTTAAGTTCAGATGACATAAAATGAGCAAAATGATAAATGATGAATTTATGGTGACTGAGATAAACAGGGAGAAACAATGGAATCAATAATTATAGACTCTAGAAAAACATGGCCAAAAAACTATAATCTGGAATGGTTTATATGGCAGTAGGTTGGCTTCTGGGTCTCTATCTCTTGGGCTGCACAAGATAGTATTTCAGTGAGTTTCCTCACCTCCCCTACAAGGTGTGACCGAAGTGAGGGAGGCTGCTCCCTGAGACTGCTGTCCCACAGAGGGGGAAGAGGCTGCTGCCTCAGATGCCTCAGCTGGCTTGCTGCAGAGGGCCTCCTTTGCTCGAACCTTGGACTCCTAGTTGGGCTGAAGTTCACATAGCATGACAAACCTTCTTGCCTGGAATTTAGCATTGTGTTAATAGATTTCTATCCAGCACTGTATTCTATTTGCTTTCTTTATTTCAATTTCTATTATCTGATCCACAAAAAGTTGCTATGTACAGATACTTCTCTGTTTTTCTTTGCCTTTCCAGCTGATATTGGAAACAAAGACAAAAAGAAGCCACCCATGTCACAATATGCTCTTTCAAAACATAATTTTACACAGTAGAGATCTTATACAATTTAATTTGTGAGAGAAATTGAGAAAGTCTTGGCCTTCACATCCTTTGAATGACCTTTATAAATGTATTTCCATCATTCATCTAAATGTCATAAGGCAAACTGTTGCTGTTTTATGGTTGGTTCAGCATTTAATAGCTTTGGAATTTTGTTTTGAAAATGAATGCTAGGGAAATCATTTCTGTTAACTACTGGATATTTAACAATGTTTATTTTCATGGTGCTGATATAATAGGTAAAAACAGTGCTTGTTGATCTATAATAATGTTCATTATTATAAATTTCTTCTCACATTATCTTGAATGCATACTTGGTATCCACGCTTGAAATTGCCTGGAAATTTATACGATGCCTTCTTCTTATTAGATGTATTAGATGTGGTCAGATATCACAAAATCACTTACTAATAAAATTAAGTACACAAATTTTTCCACCAGCTGAAGATTAAGGAGCCATTGGTCAATCACAGGAAATACAAACTTATTTGAGTCATCACCTTTTATTTTTATTTTCCCAGAAAGAAGTCCCTGGTAGACACTAGATTGAGAAAAAGCTTAATATAATTATGTGAAATTATTACCAGCTTTTACAGAAATGCCTCTGAGAAATGTAACAACTCAATTAATGTCAAGGGATCTTATGTGCCTCTTATAAGCAGAGAAAAAAAATCCAGAAAAGAAAATCTGTGCACATTAATATTTTTGCACTTTAAAATGACTAACATATTAATGTTTCCCCTGAAGCTATGGTACAATATACATGATGGAACATGCATATATACCAAGTACATGAATAAAGCATAGATTTTTAAGAACTATTTGTGGAAGTTTAAGGAAAATGATCAGTTAAGACAGTGAAATCAAAGAAAAATGGACTATCTCTCAAAATGGTGACACCTATTTCCTGGGTGAATTTTGTGTGGCCTGAGTTTGGACATTTGCATCAACGTTTCAGAAGCATGACTTATTTTAGCTCTGAGAGTTGAGGCAGCTTTCAAAGATGGACTTCACTTAACCAACGCAAGATACTGATAGTAGATTGTAAGAGGATTTTAAAAATAGTGCAAAATATGGATGGTAATACTTGTAAGAATATGGTCAAGATATGTTCTGCCTAATTTAGTGAAGTGTGGCTAACAGATTATAATCCAGATAGCAATTTACAAGGTTAAATACATAAATTTAACTGTTACCAGATTAGGTGTGTACATGTGATTAATATATTTCTTACTATGGTAAGCAATCCTCCATGAGAAATCAATTTGTAATCTAAACATAAACTGAGGATTTAGAAATTAGAACAATGGAAATCTGTTAGATAAACCGAGTTTAGGATAACACAGTCAGTTGATAACTTCCTCCTGAGGGGGGGGTCTTACCAGATGGAGGCTAGTCTATTGACAAAGGTCCCCTCCCTTCTGACCTTTCTGGTAGTCATTGCCAATACTGGCTTTTTTTTTTTTTAATTTTTTTCAACGTTTTTTATTTATTTTTGGGACAGAGAGAGACAGAGCATGAACGGGGGAGGGGCAGAGAGAGAGGGAGACACAGAATCGGAAACAGGCTCCTGGTCCCGAGCCATCAGCCCAGAGCCCGATGCGGGGCTCGAACTCACAGACCGCGAGATCGTGACCTGGCTGAAGTCGGACCCTTAACCGACTGCGCCACCCAGGCGCCCCATCAATACTGGCTTTTTAAGATCTTGAGTTTCAATCAGCCTGAGACTCACCACTCCTCCATCTCTCTTTTGAAAGGCATTCAATATGGTTAGAGTCTAATCTTGGGAATATTTAAGTTACTTTTAGTCCTTATGTTGGCTTTTCATATATTAAATGCCAAGGTTTTTCAAACCCTGCGTTACTGACATTTGGGGTTGAATAATTCTTTGTTATGAGAGTCTGCTCTGTGCATTGTAGGATGTTTAGCATCCTCCCTGGTCTCTACCCTATGAGATGCCAGTAGTGCCCCCTTCTCATTTGTGAAAAACAAACCTATCTCCAGACATCCAATGTCCCATGGTGGGGCAAACGCATTCCTGGTTAAGGGCAGCTGATTTAGCCTGATTATTATCTTAAAAAGCAAAAATAAACCTAATTTCCAATTTTTTTTGGACTTAATGAATATCATATAGTTGCCATATCACATATCAGCATATGTGTTGATGGATTTTTCTAAATTGTGTGGGTTTTTTTTGTTTAGCACTGAAGTTGCTCTATACTTATATGAAAGGCATTTTGTGGCCTCTTGCTGTAAAGATAACTTCTTTTAAGAAGTCATTTCCCATGTTGATTACCAGAAAAACAATTTAAAATAAGTTGTTAATTCTCCCTTCATTTTCTTTTTTTCTTATCCTCAATTTCCCCTGCAGCTTTGGGCCCATTCTTGTTTCTCCATTAAGGACAACTCCCTGAAGCAATTTTACATTCTTTGCAGTCTTCAGTTTCTTTCCTCCCAATTTCTGACCTGGCTTTTTTGCTTCCACTGGTTCACTGAAAATGCTCTAAACCATCAGTCATCTCCAGCGTCAGTACTCTGTGCCCATCTTGTTTGACTGATAAGCAGTGTTTTGCACACATGATTTCTACCATTCATAAAAGAGTCCCTCAGTTGCCCTGGACACTACACCTGTCTACTTCTCCTTCTTCAAAGTCTGCTCCTTCTTACTTTTTTTTGGCCTCTTCCTCCAAATCCCCAGACCATTCTTTCTACCTGAAAGGCCTCAGTCCTTGAACGTCTCTCTCTAGTACATACTCTTTTCTCAATGATCACTTTGATTACCCTGACATCAAAATAAAACTAACTTTCAAACATAAATACTCAGACAGGCCACTCTTCTCAACTTCAGAGTTGGTACAGCTTCACTTGGACATCTATAAAGAACTTCAAATGTCATTTAGGCAAAACTAAATTCCTGAAGACCCCCCCCCGCCGGCAGCCATCCGCCTTCTCTCACTCTTCAATTTGATAAATAACAATTTTAGACATCGATTACTTGGGGGAAAAATTGATTTGGATTCTTCTCTTTTCCTCATATCCCACGTCTAAGGTGTTCATAGATTCTGTCAGTTTTTAATCCAAAATATATTAGGATATGACCACCTATCAACATCTGTACTGCTACCAACTTGCCACAGTGCACCCTAATCTCTTTTGCAATATTGGAATAGTTTCCTATTTTGCCTGTTTTCCACTCTAGTTCTATGCAGTCAAGTTCAACACAGAAGCCAGTGTGATCCTGTTAAGTATAGATCACTGCATATCACTTATTTTTCAAAATTTCCCTATAACTCATGGGACCCAAATGATATAACAAACTGCCCTAAGGTCCTATAACACCCATTCCCTCCCAGTTTCACAGGCAGAGACGCTTGCTGTTTGTCAAACGCACTGAGGATGTTTCTGCCCTGGGTTTTTGGCATTTTGCAGTTTTCTCTGCCTCAGATGAACTTTCCCTGATAAATTCATATATTTATTGGGCCTATTTCCTCATTTCCTTGAGGAAGGTCAATACTTAAACATCACCTTTCTAATTAAAAAAAAAAAATGTTTATTTACTTTTGAGAGAGAGCACACAAGCAGGGGAGGGACAGAGTGACATCAGGACAGAGGATCCAAAGCGGGTTCTGCGATGAGAGCAGAGAGCCCAAGTCGGGGCTTGAGCTCATGAACTGTAGGCTGAAGTCAGAGGCTTAACTGATACACCCACATGCCCCAAAATGTCACCTTTTTTAATGAGTCCTTTCAGGTCACTTTATCTGAAATTTCAGCAGCTTTCTACCTAGTCACCAATACCTCCTACCCCTTTTGTGCTTTATTTTACTTGTTTGTATTATTTACTATGTAAAATATTTTACATATCAATCATAGGTACTGACTGTTTTCCCAACTAGAATATAAAATCCACAAGGCCAAGGATTTTTGTCTATTTTATTTACTACTGCCACAGCTGTGCTTAAAATAACCGTTGGAACATAGTAGGCATAATATATGAATGAATGAATGAATGAATGAATGAATGAATGAAGAATGCATGAACAATTGAATGAGAAAATAAATCTTCAAACTTATTTTTATAAAACTGTTCCTAGTCTTATTTCTAATTCTCTTAGTATCTGTAGTTAGTCTTTTGTGTTACATATCTTTTTCTAGATTTTTTTCCTGGACTAGAATTGCCAGGTACATGTTCATTTTCCTAGTCCTTTGAAACATTTCACTTTTTTGTTTGTGCACTGCACAGACCAGAAGCATGTTGGTATTTGTGTTATTTCTGGTCCTGAGAGAAGCAGATGCCTGAACTGGGTTAGCTGTGCAAGAGATCAGTAGAAACAAAGCCAATAGAGGAAATGGGAGGAAGTGGAGAATCTGGGGGAGCCATCAGACCACAGTGTGAAAGGAAGAAGGTTGGGTGGAAGTGTCTTAGACTCAGTACAATTCTAAGGAAAGTACAGTGAGGGTCTCAGAGAGTTCTTGAGCCAAAGTCACCCCTCAGTCAGTGCCACCTACCCCAGGAACAGGCCTCCGCATCCCTGGTCATACTTAGCGATTGGTCAGGAGCAGCCCCAGAAAAGTCTGGCTTCAACAGAGAAGCAGGTAGGGATTTCAATGAGCGCCAACTGTGTTCCTGGCAATTACACTGTGGGCAGGGAGTCAGACTATAAGGCACATTCTCATGACCACAATGTATTGGTTTTCCACTACATCACATTCTGCTTTTTAAAAATCAATAAATACCTTCCAATTTCCTTACACTTATTTTGTTATTATTTTCCCATATATTTGAGTTAACATCTTAGAATTGAAGAGGAAAACGTCACATCACATTGCTTTAGGTCTCTGAAAGCATCCCTGTTTGAAAAAAACAAAAACGAAGCTGGATTGCCCTACCACGTACCCCCAGACAGTTCTGCACTGTTTTCCTGGCTCTCGGCCCTTTCTCCGTATTCCATTGAGTTTCCCGGTGTCTGCTGTGTGCTGGGTGGGTGTCTCGCCCTGCCGGTGTAGAGTAGCGGCATGTTCTGACCACATGGGCCCACTGCCATATGGAAGACTCGGCCCTTGTGCTACCCCTTTTCCCAAATCACATTGGCACAGTGCTGCCAGTAGCTGCTGGAGACACCGGCCCATCAAGTAACTCCATGGTTCATGGCTACTTTTAGTCTGGGGCACCAATTTAACCCTTGAGCCTTTAGTCAACGTCTTTCCTCAGCCCCTACAATGGAAGATAGTGTGATATCATAGAATGAGCTTTGAAGCCAAATGAGCTTTTAGTCTACCATTTCTTAGCAAATATTTTAACCTCTCTCTCAACTTCCTCACATGGAAAATGAAGCAGAAGTCTTCGGTATTTCCCTCACAGAGTTGCCGTGAGAATCGAAGGAGATAATTGAGGAGAAAGGACTTTACAAACCAAGCTAAATATTCTTTTTTTTTTCTTTTTAATGTTTATTTATTTTTGAGAGAGACACAGAGTGTGAGCGGGGAGGGCAGAGAGAGAGGCAGGCTCCAGGCTCTGAGATGTTAGCACAGAGCTCAGTGCAGGGCCCGAACTTGCAACCCCAAGATCATGACCTGAGCAGAAGTTGGACACTTAAACGACTGAGCCACCCAGGCGCCCCAAAGCTAAATATTCTTAAGATGTGCATAACACTGTGTTAAGGGATCTGACCCATGGAAAATTATGATATTGTCTTCTCTTATGATGTTTATTATAATTTCAGTGGGGAACACAGCAACGCACATGAAATAACAAAAGATATATGGGGAAGGGGGTGTCCACTGTGTGTCCAAAGCTATCTTCTTGCTTTTCTGATAATAGTGGCCCTATATTCCCTGGGACACACAGATAGTTCTTGATCTCAGAAACTCTGGCCTTAGGTGTGTCTACTCTGAATCAGGAATGGGATCCACATCACCTGGACCACTAATGGCCCAAAGGTTTACTACTTACTTATCTCAACTTGTTACTTCCTCTTTTCTGAAACTCCTATCATCTCAATATTAGATCTGTTTTTAAATGCACTAATGCGTTCCCTTGCACTCTATTTTGAGTAATTTCACTTTGTCTTCTAGTTTCGTAATTCAAGTTAACTATAACCTTCTTCCATGTCAGCTAAAAGGCTAAATACTAAATTTGTATAGATCATAAGTCATGAGTTTGAGTTCCAGAAGGTCTTTTTTGTGTATGTGTATACATTTATGTAGGCTCCTAAATTCTCATATTATATCTAATCAAGATATCACTATCTCCTCTTGCAGCTTATATTTTATTAAGCACCTCTTCTGTGCAATACACTTGATCTTTCTCTCTGGGATGTCTGAGTACCATAGATGAATTTTACTTTCCTTAAGCAACTTAAATGAAGACCAGAGTCTGCTGGTAAGAGTGCTTTATGTCTGAGAAGTTTGGGAAACACAGTGTCCCTGTTTATGTAGGTCAGCATTGCTCCAGATGGTGAGACATGGTCCTCTACCTACGCATCAGGAGAAAGGCCTAACTTCTCCACTGCAAATACTTCCAAGTTTCCATATCAGTTAGGATCCAATCAGTAAAGTAGAACTCATACTAGCAATTTCAAAATAAGGAATTTAATACATAGAATTTAGTCACTGGTGATAGAAGGCTGAAAGATCCAAAAGAGAGTGAAAGAGTTCAGAGTGGGGACTTTGGAGATGGGGCTGCCGTGGCTGGGAGGGTGAGGAGGGATTGTCTTATACCCAGTACATAGGGAGCTAAATGGTACTGAATCCTTAGGTGTCTGCTGTTAATATGGAAAGGAACCAGAAATAGGAAAAGTGTCACTCTCTCTTTCAAACTTCTTATCTCTGATCAGTGCCTCACCCTGGCTGAACACATCTGAAAGCATGCTGTCAGAAGAGTTTATAATTTGAAAGTTCCAGCCGTAGTACTTTAAGCAAGTATAAAAAAGTAGACTTTGGACTAAGAGGCAATAAATTACAGTAGTAATGATAATAGCAGGCAAAGGCTGCAAAGGCTAATGGGCAAGCACTCTTCTAGGGTCATGGGCAGAGTGGATAGCACCAAAATATTAATTTCCTATAGCTTTTTAGAGTACAGAAAGGCTTGCCCATTGCTACACTCATTTTAGGATATTTTGGAAAAACATCAGAGAATATGGAGGGGTTCACCCACCAAACCAAGGTAAATAAATATGTATTCTATCTGTACAGAATCTAATAGTAAGCAAATTATTTCAAAATATTTAACATTTTCAATATGTAAAGAAAACATCATTGGCATTCTGACATTTCTTAATAAACTGAAAAATTCTTTTAAACCATATCTTGAGCATTAAACTTAAAATTATTCATATAATTTTTGAGCCAGATTTTCAGAGAAATGGTTCTGAAATAGTTAATGACTTCTAGTCAGAGGCTCATTAATGTGTTTGATTCGTTTGTCACTGCTTACTTGGTATACTTAGTGAAATTAATCTGATCTCTTATCTCTCCCCTCAAATAATCAAGGAAGTAAATGGATTCTTTTTAGTGCCTTGTTCTTGGACAAATATGAAGAATAGTGATAAGTGCTTTTCTAATATGCACATGTGGAACCTCTTCTAATTTGTGAAGAATTGCTGTACTGGAGTTTATGAAAAACCTCAGGAAAACTGACAACTTCTCCTGCTTTTGCTAATTTGCTGACCTACTTGTGTGTCATTTTTATTGTTTGTATAGTTCAGCAATAGTTCTAATATTATGGTTTTAAATTGTTTTATGTATTCATTTTCAGTTAACCCCCAAACCTGGTGTTCTTCAGGGTGACTGAATGAATGAAAGAATGAATGAATGGATGGATGAACAGATAGAAAAATTCATGTTGAAATAAATTAAGTAAATTTTTCAGGTAGTTAAAATTGCATTCTTGGAAAATTGAAAGAGTAAAGGGCATCACAGCCTAAAAATATTTCTTTAAGAATCTAAACATTTAAACTTGACCTCTTTGTAAACTTATTTTAGTAGAATTCAGCTTAAAATATTAGTCTAAAACTTTAGCACAAGCTGTTAATTAAAAAGGACCACTTTAATCACGTGTATTATGCAAATAATACATATCACCGTTAGTTACCTATTTTGTGAATATAAAAGTAATCCCCACATTTACATAAAATTAACCCTGACAGTGTGTTAAAATAAAGGTTTTAAAAATTCCCTATTTCATGACACTGAGATGAACATTGTTTTCAATTTGGCAAACCTGTCTGTACAATCCTATGTACAAAAACTGTATGTATATTGCAATATTTAAACTAAATGTCTATGATAAATATACTCCTGATATACATGCTTTAAATTTCTTTTTCATTCTGTATTTGCCATGGCTTTATTTTCATACCTGTTAAGGGATACAGATTATTTTCTAATGTTTGTACAAGTGCTCTATTTTATGTATTTATCATGATTTAAATAAGTATTCCTATATTCAGATAATTAGTTTTCAGTTTTTAGCACTATTATATGCAGTGCTGTGATGTACAAATATACACAGTTTTTCAGTTCTTGTTCAATTATATGCTTAGAATAATTTCTAGAAGTATATTTAGCAAATCAAAGCATGTATACTATTAAATATTGATAGCATGTCATTAAACTGCTTTACAAAAGAGTTTTACAAGTTTAATCATCAGAAAGGAGTACATGCAGGCACCTGGGTGGCTCAGTCAGTTAAGCATCTGACTTCAGTGCAAGTCATGATCTCACGGGTTTGAGAGTTCAAGCCCTGTGTGGGGCTCTGTGCTGACAGCTTGGAGCCTGGAGCCTGCTTTAGATTCTGTGTCTCCCTCTCTCTCTGCCCCTTCCCCATCCACACTCTGTCAGTCTCTCCACCAAAAATAAATAAACATAAAAAGATTAAACTTAGAAAGGAGTACATGGAGCACACATTTCACTCCACACTAAACAACATTCGTTATAGTTAATTCTCAACACCAGGGTTCCTCATCTTGGTACTGTTGACATTTTGGGCCAGATAATTCTTTGTTGTGACTCTTTAAAGTTTGTTTGCTTGCTTGCTTGCTTGTTTATTTATTTATTTAGAGTGAGCCTATGCAAGGGGGGGTTAAGGGCAGAGAGAGAAAGGGATAGAGAGAGACTCAAGCAGACTCCATGTTATCAGCACAGAGTCTGGTATGGGTTCTATCTCATGAACCATGAAATCATGACCTGAGCCAAAATCAAGAGTTTGACACTCAACAAACTGAGCCACCCAGATGCCTCATCTTTGCTGTAATTTTGAGATAAAAAATTCAAATATTTTAAAATTGTGTGTGGTAACTTTTACCAATTTTTTTCATTTTTATTATCTTTTCATATGTATGTACATACATATATAAAATTAGTTCAAAATTATAAAATATATTGTCATATACTTTCATTTTCAAAATAATTCAGATTTTATAATACTTATTATTATTTGTTTCATTAGCATGGACATATTTGAATTTTTCTTTTAGCTAAGGACAAGATGTAAGTACCCCAATATGGTTAACATACTAAAAATATTGTCATTTGAACCAATATCATTTGTTGAAGAAGTATGATTCATAATCAAAATTTGAAATGGAAATATAATAATATACCATATAAGTAGAACTGCATTTTAACCACCTAATTGTATTAATTAAATTGTGTATTATGGCAGAATTTCTGAAGCACTCATAAAAATTTAACATTTTATTGATACTTTAATATGTTTTATCATTGATTTAGAGATTTTCTTACTAGAAGTTGATTTATGCTAATCATATTGTACTGGTTTAACCCTCATCCTCATATAGGAAAGAGAATTTTTTCTGTTCTATATATGTGGGTGTGTTTGATTATCTTATATGTTGGTGTTAGAATGAATTTATTTATTATTAGGGAAAGACATCTGCCAAATTTTAAGAGTCTAAATAGTATGTTATTTTGTCATTTATGCAAGAAAGAGAAAAACCTTTTAATCTAACAGCCTGAAAAAGGAAAACAAAAACCAACCGAGAGACATTAATATATTGTCTTTGCACTAGTCTATTTTAATGATATGCTTGAGCTTAAAGTACTTTCCAGAATTAAGTGTATTTGAGGCTTACAATCAGCTTATGTTTGGTGAAAACATAATGGGTACTGTAAAAGTGGCTAATGAGGATAGTCATAAGTGATATATTCTCATTGAAAGGTCAGTATCAAGAATATCATCAACATGAGGATATCTGGATAAATCCAGAAAAGGAAGAAGTCTGGCTTTGAATGTCATTCACAGGTAGAATTTTGGGCTTTTCAGAATTTATACAATCATTGAATAGCTTGGAGAATGAGGATAGTTCTGAAATTTAATTATCACAAATTAAATTGTAAAATAATGATGATATTGGTGAAAAATAATTTCAGAATTTAACATGCTTAGTACTGTATTCTCAGGAATTTATAAATTTGGAGATGTCTATATTGCTAGGAATCTGATATATTTAGTGAAAATAGATGCCCTTTTCATAAGGGAAAATGCTTATAAACATAACTTTTCCATTTCCTCAGAAGTCAAGTTGCTAGATAGTAAACAGCTGAAAGTATAAACAGACATTTAAAATTTTAGAACTAGATACTCCTATCCATATACTAATTACACTGAAACATATATGTATATGTATGTAACTTCTAAATAATTATGATATATTGTTTATCAAGAAAAAATTTAATTAACATGAATAGCATATTTCACTATTCCCACATATTATACCTCTCATGCATTTATTTGTACCTTATTCAGGAAAATCTATACACTATAAACTACAATCTCAAAATCACCTTTTTAAGATTTAACTCTTTATAGATTTGTGTGAACAAGCTTATTTTCCTTTTACATTCATAGGAATATATCTATGGCTGTAGTTATGATGTCTACATATCAATTAATAAAACATTTATTTTGATAACGAGAAAAATGTCCTTCCATATTAAGCTTAAGAATTTGAATCTCTTTGGAGTGCCTGGGTGGCTCAGTCAGTTGGGCTTCTGACTTAGCTCAGGTCATGATCTCATGGTTTGTGGGTTCGAGCTCTGGGTTGGGCTCTGTGCTGACAGCTCAGAGCCTGGAGCCTGCTTTGGATTCTCTGTCTCCCTCTCTCTCTGTCCCTCCCTGCTCACATTTTGTCTCTCTCTCACAAAAATAAATAAACATTAAAAAACTTAAAAAAAAAGAATTTGAATCTCTTTTCAAGATATTCTTGTTATCTTAGATTTCCAGCAGTATATATATTATATGCTTAGGAGTGTGTGTGTGTGTGTGTGTGTGTGTGTTTTAGTCTTTATCTGCTCTGGTATTCTCTGAGCTTCCTAAATCTGTGATTGGTATCTGTCATTTATTATACAAGTCCTCAGTCACTATTACTTCAATTATTTCTGCTTTATTCCGTCATTTTTTTTTCCTGCTGGCATTCCAATTATACGTATGAGACATTTTTATATTGTTCCACATTTCTTAAATATTCTGTTGTATTATTTTCATCCTTTTTAGTCTTTCAATTTCATTTTTGGAAGCTTTTATTTACCTATCTCCAAGTACACTCATTGGTTCCTTCGCTGTGTTCAATCTACTGATGATCTCATCAAAGTCATTCTTTCTGTTACTGTGTTTTTTGTTTCTAAGATTTCCTTCTGATATTTTCTTAGTGCTTCCATCTTACTGCTTACATCACCCATCTGTTCTTGTGTGTTTTCTACTTTTTCCATTAGAGGCTTTAACATATTAATCATAGTTATTTTAACTGACCTGTCTGATAATTGTAGCATTTGTGTGATGTCTAATTCTGGTTCTGATTATTGCTTTGCCTTTTCAGAGTGTGTTTTTTTCTTGCCTTTTGACATGGCTTGTAATTTTTTTTTGTTGAAAACCAGACATGTAGCGGGTAATAGATAGTGAGTCAAATAGGACGTAGTGAGAAGATTGATATTAATCTGGCGAGGAATCAGGCTGTGTGATGTTTGCTGCAGCTATGAGTTCCAGAGGCTTCCACTTCTTTTAGTGCCCTTGCTTTGCCTTCCACTCTTGACTTTGGACTCCCCTATGGATTCCCTTCAGAGAAATAGGGTCTTGCATCTCTGTCATCTATAATGCAATGCCACTGTTGGTATGGTGGTTAAATGTATGGGAAGATGAATATTCTATAATCTGATTAAATATCAGTCTTTTAATGGGTCTGCATCACAAGCTGCAAAATCACAAGTATTTCTCCAGTTGTATAGCTTATTTCCCCTGACCCTTATTCCTGGTTCCAGAGTCCCAAATATATTTCATTGAAGATCTGACTCCTGGTGACTGTCTCACAATTATATCATGTAAGACAGAAAGAAAATATGGGGATGAAGTGGGGACGGTTTCCTTTCCCCAAGCTGGAACGTTTCAGAATTTAGCTCTGGCAAAGTCCTTTTCCCTGAACTGTAGGCCTTTTTTATGGAGAAGGCTCTGGCATATATCATTAGAATGACTTTTCCTTTCCCTATGCCAGAGCTACAGGGAATTTTTCTCAGAATCTCTCTGTAAAAACCTGGTAGGGTGATGGGAGAAAAGCCCATGAAAGTGTTGGGGGGCTCAATAAGATTGCAGCCCCTGGGGGTTTTTCAAAAATTAACATTTAAGTGTTCCTACCAGTTCATGGCTCCAGTAAGTGGATCTTAGCTGTAACTAGGTTTTCTTGTCTCTTTGGAATTCAGGTTGCAGGCAATTTGTTCTAAAACCTCATTTCTCGGATGGGTCCAAGAAAAGTTATTGATTTTCATAGTTTTTCCTGTTGGTATAGAAGTAACGTCCATGCTCTTTATGCCTCAGAGCTGAAAATGTGGACCTTTTTTTGGAGGCCTTTGATTCTTGATAATTTGATGGCGTGAAAGACTTTATTTTCATGGAGGAAAATACAGATGCTAAATTTTCCTGTAAACCTAAAACTGCACTAAAAATAAAGTCTATTAAGTTGAAAAAATAAAATTGCAAATATATATATATATGCACACATACACACATGTAAAAAATATATATCTTGCATGTTTTCAATAAGGATTAAAATATTACTTTTATATAGACTATTGAATAGAGTTTATTAGCAAAATAAAACATTTTTGATGTAGTGCATCTGACTTACGTAATTGTACGGCACTTTTAGATGTTGTTTGAAGGTAAAAAAAAAAAAAGAATATTAAGATTTAGAGTAGTTTCCTTTATTTAGTACTTTTGTCCTTATGCTTGACTCCGGCTATTTCACTTCCATTCAGATTTATTTCTTTGTCTTTAGTTGGCCTCCAGCCACCTACTGTTTACTCGATTTCCTAAGTTCCTATGAGAATACCAGTAAACTATTAAATAGTTAATGATGGCTACCTAAGTACCTGGTTGTTAGTAGGATAATATAATTAAAGAAATTGGTATCCTGCCATAATTAACCATCAGGAAGACAAGCATAATCTTCTTGGTTACACATGCATCCTAGACTCTATTATCTGAGCCATTACCCAGCCATGCATTAATGAATGCATCTTTGATAATTAAACAAGAGACTCAACATTAAGAGCCCTTATCAAATTGAATGAAGACAATCTATACCTTAGAGACTTTTATTATGAATATATAACTTAAATTACATGATCACGAAATGATATATACTAAGTATATATAGTATCCATACTTAGGTGATACTGACCAATTTAATATGGACCCCTACTTTTTTTGGGTACCAGAGTTTCTTTTCCTAATACAGAATAATCTTTAGTTGGGTAAAAGATGAGATAAAATATCAGTTTTACTTATAAATACAAAATTGATACTACAAATAATAGCAGTCTAAAAACTGGAATAAAAAAGACTATGTGTCATTAGCTAAAAGCATATGATTAAGAGAACTAAAAAATGTACACTTTCTAAATATTAGGTAATCTCTCTTCAAACCACCATCTAATTTATTATTTTCCTTAATATGTACTAATACTACTTTCTCACATTCAAGACCCTAGAGTTTTATCCCATATTTATTCAATGTGCATTTTAACTCACAATATTTTATGCATTCATCTTAAATTATCTATCACAAAGCTGGATATACAAGTTTGTTGATATGGGGGCTTTCTTCATTGACATAAGGTAAGATTCCCAAGTCTGTCCTGGTATGCTTCTGGGAAGGCCCTACTAAGCTTGGAAAAGCAATAGCTCACAATAAATTAAATAGAGAAACCAATATGTTAACTAGGCTAATAGAGTTGCGCATGATAAAATCAATTTACTACACAAGGAAACACAGCAACTGCCTCTTTTGAGGGGCCTGGAGGACACTTTGTTTAGCAAAGTAATAAGAAACAGTCTGGTGGGGTTATGGAATTGAGGAAGAATGGTGTGCAATCATCCCTGAGAAGCTCAGTAATGACTGTCCCTTGTAGGCTGGAGTTGACCTTAGGAGATTCAGTTTGGAACTGAACTGCC
Source organism: Herpailurus yagouaroundi (assembly GCF_014898765.1). Taxonomy (NCBI): domain Eukaryota; kingdom Metazoa; phylum Chordata; class Mammalia; order Carnivora; family Felidae; genus Herpailurus; species Herpailurus yagouaroundi. Next base: position 64,635,706 of record NW_024412395.1, on the reverse strand, counting down.
CCGTAACAATGCAAATGAGAGAATCCCAGAGGAGCAAAGGACATTATGCAGAACATCGTACTGTTTCACTATACTGATACTTGTTAACAGGACCTGAGAAGCATAGGGTGACAAGTTATATGTGCTTTTAATGTCTTAGGAAGACAAATGTGCCTGAAACTGATCTGCTGGTAAAATCTGTACTTTCCAGTGGTCTGGGACATGCTAGAAAAGTGCCACAATGTAAAGGACTATTTATTACACTTTTCACATTTTAGAAAAAACGTAAGGAGAACAATACCTTTTGGGTTTAGATGCCTGCATATTCTGCTTGGGATTATACTACGGTCCATTTATTTGGAGACAGACTGCTTTTAGGCAGAGCACTTCAGCAGGTCCAGGTTGAGAAGCAAGAAACTCTGATATTTATTGCATATGACTCAACAGATCCCAAGTTACTAAAGGTATTTGTGGTAAAAGAAGAGACTATGTAGAATCTCTGGCAAGCTCCAATGAGAAAGTTGAAGTATAGACCCCTAAGTAATGTTCATTAGCAAAGCCATGATCTCTGCAGCAAAGAGCTTTACACCATTCACAAAGCAGCTCTTAGCATATAAATTATAGAAAGAGTCCTGCAAATACTGAGAATCCAACCAAGGAGCATCCTGCGCTGGGTACATCATAAGATCAAGTGGGCTCAACAGCAATCCATCATGAAATGCAGGTATCACTTTCAGCTTCGGGCCCAAGCGTATCTAGAGGGAATAAGGAAGCTATGCTAACTGATGACATACAACACATGCTACCGTTACACTGATATCTTTAAATCAAGACACACAAAAGGCCTTATGGTTGGTTTTCTATAACCAGCTGATTAGGGATTGAAACACCACATGAATGTGTCAATTTGTTATAGGAGTGTAAGCTGAATAGGGGCTGCTTCTGCAGTAGAGACGCACTCAGTGAACTCTCAAAGAGAGTGGCAAGGTGAAGTACTCCTCTAATGATTACAGCTATAGACAATGAACTGGTTATCTACTTCCTGTGAAGAAAGAAGGACTCTAAGGATATTTGTACATTCCAAGGAAGTGCCAAAGGCTCTGCTGATGGGTCACGAGACTGGCTGAACAAGCTTGGAAAATTCAGGAAGGAAGGTCCTGAGAGAGGCACATGTAAATGTCCAGTAGGAATAGGTTTTTCTTCGGCATGTATTAAGCCCATCATAAAGGAAATGATAAGATGCAATAAAAAAACAAGATGCGGGGCGCCTGGGTGGCGCAGTCGGTCGGGCGTCCGACTTCAGCCAGGTCACGATCTCGCGGTCCGGGAGTTCGAGCCCCGCGTCGGGCTCTGGGCTGATGGCTCAGAGCCTGGAGCCTGTTTCCGATTCTGTGTCTCCCTCTCTCTCTGCCCCTCCCCCGTTCATGCTCTGTCTCTCTCTGTCCCAAAAATAAATAAACGTTGAAAAAAAAAATTAAAAAAAAATAAAAAAAACAAGATGCATTGCAATTATATAAAATAAAATGCTATAATAAAACTTTTATAATATAACTTAAAAATATTCTTGTATTTTTTGATATCCTCCCTTCTAAAGTTGGTGAAGACTTTCCCTTTCCGTGAATGTGGATTAGGCTTAATGACTCACTATTTATAAACAGAACATGTAAGAAGTCATGCTATGTGTCTTCTAAAGCTAAGTCATAAATAGAATATAACTTCTGCCTAGCTGAGAGTGTATGATATATTCATATAGAAAGTACACACAGGTTGTTTTATGTTTAAAGCAAAAATGAAGAATGTATAAAAATTTATAATGTAACAACAATATTATATTTGATAGATGTAGGAAGATACAGAGAAAAAATTATAGAGGAAAAAAAGTACAAATATCTTCTTCTTATAAAGTGGGTAATCAAAAATGCCAACACATAAAATTCTTAAGCATATTACTTTAATTACGAATAAAAATAAAGAGGATCTAAAATTATTTTTGGAGACAGGTCAATTTTTACTGGGGATGGTCCATGTAGAAAACAAAGAGATCATATATATAGCTGATAAAACAAGAAAAAGCTATATAAAATATTGTTTGTAATATGCAATTAACTACCAGAGGTACTACAAGCAGAAAAGAGTGGTTTTTCTCTAGGGAGCTGGACCAGGAAGAAGGGAAATAAAGGACAGGAGATTTTTACTTTTCATTATAAACCTTTTTATATTATTTGATTATTATGCTATGCCTATGGATTTCTTTTGTTAAAAAGTATAACTATCTCTCTTAAAAAAATTAGCCAGGGTGCTAAAGAATTACAAAATAGAGGCACAGAAATGGGTACTTGTTATAATGAATTTTACATGTCAACATGGCTAGGCCAGGGTGCCCACATATTTGATCAAACATTATTTTGGATGTTTCTTTGATGGCGTAAATTGGTTGAGATTAACATTTAAATCAATGGACTTGGAGTGAAGCAGACCACGGTCCATAATGTGGATAGGCCTAATCCAATAAATTAAAGGCCTTAACAGAACAAAGATTGACCTCCATGAGCAATAAGAAATTCTGCCAGCTGACTGTTATGGACTCAAGACTGCAACTCTCCTCTGAGTCCCAAGCCTGATGGTCTGCCCTGCTAATTTTGGACTGGCACCTCAAAGGGGTTTCAGGCAGAGAAAACATAGCATGATTAAGCTGGAATTTTTGAGAATCACCCATGTAGAATTAGGATGGATGGGAAATAACATAAAAATATAGACAAAAAGATAGTTTAGGATTCTATGACAGTTAAGCAAGAGAAAAATTAAGACCTAAATTTTAGCTACTGGTACTGACCAGGGAGAAGTACAAGGGGTACTTAGGATACAGAAATCACAGAAACTATACTTAATTAAATATAGCTATAAAGGTGGAAATGATCATTCAGACTGACAGCCAGGTTTCTGACTTGAAAGAAAAGGTGAATTGTTAAGTCACTTGCCAAACTGGGAATGTAGAAGAAAAAACGGGTAGAGCAGATGGTGAGTAGGGGTGGCGTTGGGGGTAGGCAATGGATGACAGGATAAGAATCAGTATAAAAGACACTGATGCAGGTTTAAAATGTTAATCATGTTAGATTTTGAGCCAGTACTGTGATTTTCAAGTAGCTATGTCCAATAATCTATTGTACACAGGAGACCTGAAGTTAGAGATTTGAGAATCATTAACATATAGATTGTAGTTTAAGCCAACAAAATCTTTGAATGTGAAGAAGAGAGAATCCTGGAAAACTCATTGGTGAATGCACCATGATGACTAAACTGTAGTCTCTCAGAGAAGTAGCAGAATCAGGACGGTATGGTTTCCACAATGCTGAGAAATGAGAGAGCTTCAAAAAGTAGTCAAGAGCCTCAAAAGATCCTGCAGTCTAATGAGATGAAATCTGTCAATTAAATTTGACAAGTGAAAAAAAGACTATTTTTCAATAATATTAAAAGAACAAAAACCTCAGAGAGCATATAAGGAAAAAATAAGAATGAATGTTTATAACATTTCTGGATCAGAAACGTATTCTCTGTACTTCTATTTCAGCAGCAAGGAAGCAAGGAAGAGGAAAGCAGGAGAGCAAAATATTCATCCTTTTAAAAAATATGTATTTAAATTCAGCTTAGTTAGGATACAATGTAGTATTGGTTACAGGAGTAGAACCCAGCAATTCATCACTTACATAAAACCCCAGTGCTCATACCAACAAGTGCCCTCCTTAATGCCCATCACCCATTTAACCCACCCTCATCAAACCTCAGTTTGTTCTCTGTATTTAAGAGTGTCTTACGCTTGGCCTCCCTCTCTGTTTTTATCTTGTTTTATTTTCACCTCCCTTCCCCTATGTATATCTGTTCTGTTTACTAAATTCTACATGAGTGAAATCATATGATATGTGTCTTTCTCTGACATAGCATAATACACTCTAGTTCCAACTACTTTATAGCGAATGGCAAGATTTCATTCTTTTTCATAGCCAAGTAGTATTCCATTGTGTGTATATATATTTTTCTTTATTCATTCATCAGTCAATGGTCATTTGGGCTCTTCCCATACTTTGACTATTGTTGATAGTGCTGCTATAAACATTGAGGTGCATGTGCCCCTGTGAATCAGCATTATTATATCCTTTCGATAAATGCCTAGTAGTGCAATTGCTGGGTTGTAGGGTAGTTCTATTTTTAATTCTTTGAGGAACCTTCATACTGTTTTCCAGAGTGGCTGCACCAGTTTGCATTCCTACCAGCAGTGCAAAAGAGATCCTCTTTGTGTGTATCCTCGCCAACATCTGTTGTTGCCTGAGTTGTTAATGTTAGCCATTCTGACAGGTGTGAGGTGGTATCTCATTGTGGTTTTGATTTCTATTTCTCTAGTGATCAGTGATGTTAAGCATCTTTTCATGTGTCTTTTAGACATCTGGATGCCTTCTTTGGAAAAGTGTCTATTCAAGTCTTCTGCCCATTTCGTAACTGGGTTGTTTGTTTTTTGGGTGTTGAGTTTCATAAGTTCTTCATAGATTTTAAATATTAAAATATGTATCAGATATGTAGTTTGCAAATATATTCTCCCATTCCATCAGTTGCCTTTTAGTTATTGTTTCCTTCACTGTGCAGAAACTTTTTATCTTGATCAAGTCCCAGTAGTGCATGTTTGGTTTTATTTCTATTTCCTCCAGACACCTGTCTAGTAAGAAGTTGCTGCAGCTGAGGTCAAGAGGTTGCTCCCTGTTTTCCCCTCTGGAGTTTTGATGTTTTCCTGTCTTACATTTAGGTCTTTTATACATGTTGAATTTATTTCTGTATATGGTATAAGATGTGGTCCGGATTCATTCTTCTGCATGTTGCTGTCCTGATTTCCCAGCACCATTTGCTGAAGAGACTATCTTTTTCCCAATGGATACACTTTCTTGATTTGTCAAAAATTAGTTGGTCATTCATTTGTATGACATTAGTTGGTCATACAATCCGTTTCCGGATTCTCTATTCTGTTCCATTGATCTATGTGTCTATTTTTGTGCCAATACCATACTGTTGTGATGATTACAGCTTTGTAGTACAGCTTGAAGTCCGGAACTGTGAGCTTTGGTTTTCTCTTTCAACATTACTTTGGCTATTTTGGGTCTTTTGTGGTCCCATACAAATTTTAGGATTATTTGTTCTAGCTCTGTGAAGAACGCTGATTTAAAAAAGCATCCCTTTCCTTTTAGATTGCTCAACCTTGAGAAGTCATATCTAACTTTACCCAGGCAACTTTACACAAACAACCTTGGGTTTGAGCAGGATACAGTTAGTGGATGAGACTTTTAAGGGTCCCCTTCGAGGGGAGAGGGTAGGGGCACATACACAATATCTTACCTATTACACAGCAGATTAGAAACATTTTAATATGTTAATTTTGTCAATGCAGCTAGATCTTACATCTGTTGACATATGACATATCTTGACATATGTTGCATAGTATTATAAATAAAAAGAAACATTAGGACATAATTTCAGAATGTATCACAATATATCAAAATATATATACCCTATGCCTTAATACTCCCTCTTGGAGATTCTGAACCATGTAAATAATTATATAATACATATTATATATACATATATGCACACACATACACACACATGTATAGTTATATTATAATTAATTTTATTGATTTATATATATTATATAAATTATGTTATGCCAACACACATATATAAATAAAATGACATATATTAAAATTCAAAAGTTATTAATAATATAAAATAGAAATAATCTGTAAATTCCTAATAATAAAAAGCTAAACTTTGCACATCCTTTGAATATTATATAAAAATAACCTATTTTTTAAAAATTTTTAAATGCTTATTTATTTTTGTGAGAGAGAGACAGAGCACAAAGGGAGGAGGGGCAGAGAGGGAGACACAGAATCTGAGGCAGGCTCCAGGTTCTGAGCTGTCAGCATAGAGCTTGACGTGGGGCTCAAACCCATGAACCGTGAGATTATGACCTGAGCCAAAGTTAGACGCTTAACTGACTAAGCCATCCAGGCACCCCTAACCTAATTTTGTTAATGAAATTAATGAATTTGAAAAATAAATACACTGAATATTAAATAAATAAATAAACTATATATAAAAATTTGTGATGTCAAATTTATCATTTCATCAAAATTTATATGATTCATGGGTGATAAGAAAAGCCTAAAATGTATAAGAATAGATGTAGTGTGGGGCGCCTGGGTGGCTCAGTCGGTTAAGTGTCCAACTTCAGCTCAGGTCATGATCTCGCGGTCCGTGAGTTCGAGCCCCGCATCGGGCTCTGTGCTGACAGCTCGGAGCCTGGAGCCTGTTTCGGATTCTGTGTCTCCCTCTCTCTGACCCTCCCCTGTTCATGCTCTGTCTCTCTCTGTCTCAAAAATAAATAAATGTTAAAAAAAAAAAAAGAAAAAAAAAAGAATAGATGTACTGCCAGGAGAATCAATATACTTAATTATTCGAAGAGTGAGTACATATGTATGTTAATGGAACAAAACAGAGAATCCAGGAGTAGATATGTATGTTGAAACTTGGTATTTAATACCATTGCATTGTGGTTTAGCAGGGAAAACTCTCCCATTCAACCCATGCTGCTAGGATATTTGCTACCCCTACTGAAATTATAGATCTCTATTATATGCCATGCACATAAATAGAATACACAGAAATTGAAGATCTAAAAGGGAAAAAATAGAATACCTAGTCAATTTATGTATAATAAGGTAGGAAAGATGACTTATTCAAATCTCAAAATGTCATACCATAAAAGAGATAAACAGATATATTTAATAACATGAAAATTTCAAGAAAGACTTCTTTACATCTTCTTAAAAGACATATAAATGAAAAGAAAACCCACAGAAGGCGACAAGTTAGATGTAGCCTTTAGAATATAAGTATTTTGAATATTAAATAACTCCTATGAGGCAAAAAGGAAAAATAGGTAATCAGCAGAAAACTGGGCAAATGATATAAACAGGTTATGGAAGAAGATATTTTAATTATTAGTAAACATGAAAAGATGGTGTAATTACTAGAAATCAGAGTAATGCAATTAAAATGCACAGCTTCTCACCAATTAGATAAAAAATTAACATTTATAGAATTGTATAACATGAAGGATACGTGTTTGGGAAAATTTTACTCATACTCAAAATTGGAAATGCAATTTGGTACAGACATTTGGAGAAAATTTGGCAATAACTAGTAACTTTAAAAATGTTAATAGAGGGGCGCCTGGGTGGCGCAGTCGGTTAAGCGTCCGGCTTCAGCCAGGTCACAATCTCGCGGTCCGTGAGTTCGAGCCCCGCGTCAGGCTCTGGGCTGATGGCTCAGAGCCTGGAGCCTGTTTCCGATTCTATGTCTCCCTCTCTCTGCCCCTCCCCCGTTCATGCTCTGTCTCTCTCTGTCCCAAAAATAAATAAACGTTGAAAAAAAAATTAAAAAAAAAATGTTAATAGAATTCACCAACAAACACATTTCCCAGAACTTTTGTCCATGTAGGCAAGAGACATATATAAATATTCTTTGCAGTATTCTTTATAACTGAAGAGGGGATAAACAAATTAAGTATTGGTTAGTAGGAAATAAATATCGAAATTGTGCATTTTCACATATTAGAATGCAAATACAAAGCACTTATTGATATAGAGATACATGTAAGAATAGAAATAAAAATCAAAATATTTGGATGAAAATTGGGGTGAAAAAAGATACGTTTACTACTGTGTTGTTTATGAAATTGTAGAGAATTTAGATTGATACATTAGATTGATATATATTTATATATATCTATGAATACCTATGCAGATAGCAAAGTTTTACAAGTTTAATGGATAATTAATAGGTACTTTAAGTGATAACTAAACTATGGGAAAAAAGATTGGGGAAAGGATCAGGAATTATAGTTACATCTATATGTGCTATTTCATAAAAAAGGATATCTAAAACATATGCAGAAAATGCTGATCTGTGTTGATCATAGAGATATTATTATGTCTGTTTTTATTTTATTTTTGTATTATGTTTCTTTAATATTAATTCTCTTGTTTGATATATTGTATAATTAAATTTATAATAAGATAGTATAAAGTATTGCATATGTTTAAAAATATAGTAAAAAAGAATCAAGTAGGGGCATTTAATTTTTATTTTCTCTGTGGTTTATTTCTCTGTGGTTTATTTCTAATTGTGTATTACAATCAAATAAAATTTACTATGGTTGTTTTTTATTTCATATTTTCCTCTTTTCATATAAAACTACACCAGAAGCATTAACAAATATAGAATACATACAGACAATGAGTCAGGTATTATGGGTTCTTCTTTTCTTTGCATGTAAGGTCTTGTGAACACACATTTTTCTTTTATATTGAATAGCTACATTAAGTAGAGATAGTGTTGGAAGGGAATAAAATGCCTGATAGTTGGCTTTAATTCCCAACAGTTTCCACTGTATTTACAACCGTGGCTGGCATTCAATAGGGGCTTAAATATATAAATTAATATTTTGACCTCATCCCAGAGCTAGTACAAATTGCATGGTTACAGATCTTCACTGCCAAAAAGCATCTATCGCTGTTCTTTTATAAAGAAAAGTTTCAGAGATCAACAGTCAAAATATCTCATGCAAGCTATTACAGAGTAGAAAGAGGCAACTGCAGATTAGTGGTGGAGAGGAAGAAAATGTGTAGCAATCTGATTTACTATCCAGTTTATGACATGTGGTTATTAAATATAGTGTATAAACAAAGGAAAGAGAGATAGCTGGGTAAATAGAAAATAGAAGTCGTTACTCAGGGATGACAGGATATGTTTCATGTTTCTGCAATGTTTAGTTTCAAATGATGTCCCATTTCATGGGAAAAAATTAGAGTGGGTTTACTTCTCAAATTATGCCATCACATGCCTGATAAATTTACAGCACTTGATGTCTATGTGAGTCACCGTACAAATGGTTTTAACCTTTACTTATTGTAAGAAATGGTTATTTTGGGTTGCATATATTACCTCTTTACCTTTTTTTGGGACACAGTAACAGAAAAGGAGACAGTGACTTATCATGTGCTTTAAAAATAAGGACACAAAAGAATGGATAGAGAGACAATCAGAACATACTGAAGTTTTATCAGAGTGAATTGCAGTTGAGTATTTTTAAACTGGAGCAGAAGTTTAGGTTAGTTTTCATGACTATTACTTGGCATTCATTTCACTTAATGAAAAAAAAGAAACAGTATATAATTAATGATTTTTCTTTGGCTTATTTATATTTTATTTTATTGCTACTGATAATTCATTGAAAAGGCAGTAAAAACACATTTGGGTTTCTAAGCTATTTTAGCACAAAAATTAAGAGTCGGTCTTCGGTGGAATGCCCCATACTAGTAGTAACTTTCACTAACATGCTGTTCTCCAAATGTATACTTGTATGAGTTGTGTGTGTGTGTGTGTGTGCATGTGTGTGTATTTGGATACAGCTGGGGAAGGGAGAAATTCACTCTTGACAAGAAAGAAACAGCAGCTACATTTGCTAAGTTCTGTTTCTATAAAAAGAGTACCTGCTAGCCTGCTGACATGAGGCAGACTAAACTGTAATGTTGAAAGATTAAGGCCAGCTGGTGTTTTTCCAGTTGATTTGCATTTTTGGAGCTCAAGGTGATCCCCTTTTATTTTAAAGGGATGTTCATGACTCAAAAGTTGGCATCTTATGAGGCTCATAAAGTTACTTCTGTTAAAGACATAAGAAATGAAGTCTGAAAAACACAAATAGAAGTGATTAACATTAAAGAGGCTAATTGCAATAATTGCTATATGAATGTTTACCATCCTGATTAAATCTAACTATTTATAAATGGCCTAAGTATAATCCATATCTTGAAGATGTGTGGGAAGGGTGCAGGAATGTAGAGAAAGAAATTATATGTCTATATTGGAAGGAAACTTTCCAATTAAATGAAAATGAAATTTGTAATCAAAATTGGATTAGAGTCAAGAAAACTGGCTCTGCAAACCTATTAGGCAAAGCATTACTTTATCTTAATTCCACATCTTATGTACAATAAAGACATTTATTTTCCACTCTCTTCATATTTGCCCCCCATCCTTACCCCAAAACACACACCACCATTTTTAGGCCTTAACTCTATTTTACTATTCCCAGATCTTATTTTACTTCACAATCCCAGGCTAACGTATTCTGAGAGATAGGTATGAGTTCTCAATACTTCACATACTTACAAAGGCTACTTGTTGTATGGTTGACCTGTACTTACCATATTTGCTTATTGTTACTATTTACTGACATAGAAAATTAAGTGAACTTTTGTAAAATTTTAGTTACATTTCTTTTATGAGTCTTCTGTCTCCTATATATACTACAATGCTGTAATGCATTACAAACATTTAAATTTTAAGCCAAGGATTGAAAAACTCAAATCATATCAAGACTAACAACTTACACATACAATTAGAAACTACTGCTTAAAAGCATTTTTAAATAAAAACCATTCCTGCAGATATTGCAAACAGTCTTATATTAAACATCGAAAGCATAAACTTAAAATCACACCTCACAAATTGATTTATACTTCCTTATTGAGGTGCTGTACATTGTTCTAAGGACATAGCAACCAAAATTATAGTTACCTATTACTCTGTGAACACTAGTAGAGAAACATAGAATCCATATTTACTGGAAACATGTTTATTTACATAGCTGAATAGTGGGAAAATGTGTTAGAGGTGATTTTTCTGTAGAAAGCATGCAGACAAAGACATCAGTGAAATTTTGTTTATTCCTGTTGGGCTTCCAGTAATTTGGTTTTGTCAAGCTATAGTCCTTGACTAATATTTAAATACTTAAAAACATAATGACTCATATGAGAATTAGTCTTGAGTCACTACATAGTGTTGGACTACGAAAGCATATATTTTTTTGTGCAGGGAACTGTGGGTTGTTTTTTGTTGTTGTTCTTTTTGTTTTGTTTTGCTTGCAATTAGGGAATTTACTTTGTCAGTTGTCTTATCTATGCATCAGTGCTTATGTCTCTTAGATGCAAAGTCATTACATTTCGTGGTTCCATCAAATATATGAGATGATTTCTATTTTTTTTATGCCTGGAAATAAAGCCAGCTCATTGATCACGCTAGAGATATTTTGCCAGCCACCCATTGCCATGAACATAGGTATCTTTAAGTTGTAAATTATTTTTAAACCTGAAAACTGGAGAAACATTGGCAAGGGTAAATATAATGAACTTTAAAGAATTTTTTGATGTGAAATATAACCTGGTAGGTGAAATGTTTTTAAAAACAATCATAAATACAGTAATACTCTGATAAACGAAATTGTTGAACAGATAAACATGGCTTTAGATCTTTGAAAGAAGTATTTCAAATACAAGAAATGTATAAATTCAAGAAGTAAATACACCTACTATGTGCTTGGTCCAGTAGATACATTAAAGAATACAATTGGCAGCTCTTCTTAAAATTCATGGTTTTGTAGGATTTAAGATCATTTTATGGAATATAGTGGTTAAAACAACCTTACAATAACACAACAAACTTAATGTCAGACTTTGGAATAATTAATTGATTTAGTTAAGAGTAAAGGTCATGTCTAGCTAGATTAAATCTGTATTCACTGGTTTCAAAAAAAAAATCAAATGGAAAGGTGAAAAAGTTTCTTCATTCTAATAATTATTTATATAAGAACTTTCATTCCATATATATTGACATGAGTTGGATAGCTATGTAACTGAAAGATTGAATCTCATCTCAGAAAAAAAAAGTTGGAATTAATTTAATCAAAAGAGTGAAAATGGAAGAGATTAATTTAAACTTGCAAAGCTTTAGCCTCGATCAGCTTGTGTGTTTTCACTTTCAATAATCATATATTTTGTGGACTCACAAAAATTATATTTGAAATATTAGTAAGATACATAAAATATTTTTGAAACTGGCCTTGTGATAACCTCAGATTGGAATTATTCAAACCACTGGGACTATTTACTCTGAAGGAAAACAATTTTAAAATGCACCATTGGGTCATAATATTCCTTAGTTGTAACTTTAAATTCATTATGCACACAATAAAACCATGACTTTGTGCAGTACAAAATGTACCCAGTAATCATATAAGTATTTCATGTACTAATGAACTATTTCAAATTGAATATATCTAATTGTGTACTAAGGGATGTATAAAAGTGAAGAAGATTTCTGAGAAAAGAGGCTTTAATGGTTATTAAGGAACCATTTTTGCTTATTAGGTAAATATAGATATTAAAAATATGGTTAATGTACACTGGTAAAAAGATGAATATGGGAATATTACGTAGCACTCCAGTGTAATAGAAACATGGACAAGATACACTTACTAACTTAGCTTTGAGTATAAGTTGCTCACATTACCAACTGTGAAGAAGCCAAATTTTTCTGAGTCACAATTTTGTGATCTATAACGTGGAATAACACAATAGTGCCTTCTCATGAAGTTGTGGGGACAAAATGAGACTAAACAGTATTTACCGTAGTGTTAGCAAAATTGCATATGCTTAATAAATTTTAGTTCCTAAACTAGTTAGCAACATTAAAATAGCATTTTCTTTTTAAATGTAGGCCATTATTAAGAGTACACTAAGTGAAATTTTATGATATAAATTCTATATTATAAGGAAAAATGAGAAAGAAGAGCAAAATAGAGACAAATACATGGAAATAAAGAAATAACAGAGTAGAAATCAATAAATTTGACAAAATAATAGTCAATGAAACCAAAAGGTTAAAAGATATGAGTGTTAAGGCAAGTTTACCCATACTAGAATGAAATATGAAATATCATTACTGATCTAGGGACTTTTAAAACGTAATAAGGGGGGTGCCTGGGTGGTTCAGTCCATTAAGTGCCCGACTTTGGCTCAGGTCATGATATCAAGGTTCCTGTCTTTGAGCCCTGCATTGGCCTCAGCCTGGAGCCTGCTTTGGATTCTGTTTCTCCTTCCCTCTCTGCCCCGCCCCCGCGCAGTTTCTCTCTCTCTCTCTCTCGGTCTCTCTCTCCTTCTCTCTCCCCCCCCCCAAAAAAATAAACAAACATTATAAAATTTTAAAAAAATAAATGAAAGGTAATAAAGGAATACTACAAAGAACTTTTACCCAATAAGTGTATAATTCAGAATAAATGAATCAATAACTCCTTGAAAGACACAAAGTTCACTCAAGAAGTAGATAATCATATTAGTCCTATATCTATCAAAAATTTTATTTTTTAAACAAAACCATGCCAACAAAGAAACCTATAGGCCCATATGTTTTCACTGGAAAAAAATATCAAATATTATGCAAAAACCCCTGCAAATTATTACTAAATAACAGACAAAATATATAAAAAGGGTAACACATCATGACAAGTGGAGTTCAATGTAGGAAGGATTGTTTACCAATCAAAAATCCATCAATTTAATTCACTGTATTAACAGACTAGAAAAGAAAAGCTCTATCATTATTTCAATACATTCATAAAAATCCTTTGACAAAACTCAGCATCCATTCATCACACAAAAAAATATAGGAAAAGAAAATAATCTCTCTGCAAACTTGGGAGCAAGGTGTCTTAACCTGACAAAAAAACATCTAAACCAGGCAAAACAACAACTACAGTGAACATCATTTTTAATGCTCCCTGCCCGAACGTTTTTCCCTTCAAGATTAGGAAAAATAAAATGAAATGATGTCTACTCCATTGCCACCACCCCTATTCAACATGGTACTGGAAGTCATAGCCAGTATAACAACATAAGAAAAAGTAAAAGACTTGAAGTTGGATAAAAGATCAGATTGCATAAAAATGCAACTACATAGATGATATGACTTTCTACTTAGACACTCAAAGCAATCTATGTTAGAAAGTATAGAACTAATTTTCATGAACTTATACATTTGTTAGGGCTTATTATATTTTACACTTTAAATATGTACAGCATTATATACAAATCACACCTCGATAAATTTTTAAAATATAAATAGCATAAACTCTCAGACTACAAGTTAGAAATAACAGGAAAATTAGCCAAAGAGATTGACATATAGTTCTCAATAAAACAAACAAATCAAATGGCTCTGAAGCATATAAATATAATTTTGTCTCACTAAATTAATGTTTTTTATTATATAAGGTTTCATGTGAATAAATATTTTTGAAGTATAACATGCATAACGAAATGCAAAGAAATTGACTTTGATCCATTCTCATGGGAACAACCCTATTTAATTACTACCTTAATCATGAGACAGAACATTACCAGTCTCCTGAAAGTTCCCATTGTGCCCTGCCCCAAGCTAACCCCTTCACACTTTCTCATTATGCTGTCTTCTGACTGCTAACAAGTTTTTTTGCTTTTGAATATTACATAAATGAAATGGAATATGTATCATTTTGTATCTAGCTTATTTCACTTATTGTATTTGTGAGACTTACAACATTGATAAAAAAGGAAATATGTATTAAATTTCCAAATGCATTACCCCTCATTTAGTCTCAGCAATTGTATTGTTATCAATTTATTCTGTAGTTATTCATACATATATATAAAGTGATACTTTTTTTAAAGTATTAAACTCCAGTTTTCACAAAATGAAAATAGAAACAAAAAATTAATAGAGAACTGATTCAATATTTAATGGTATCTACATGGAGTGGAATATTATAAAGCCATTTGACAAAAATGAGCCCATTCTTTTTAAAGGCATAATTAAAACACACACGTGTTATAATATGTAAATTATCTCTGTAATAATAACAAAACGTCTCTATTAAGGAAAATAGGTCAGAAGAAATTGCATTTTTCAATTTATCTTTGGTTCACTTGGATCTTTAGTTAAATGAAATAGTTTAAAAGTCAGTTTTAAAACTTGGAATTCTTAAATGTAGATACCCCAAGGAATATTGTTAGATGTAAAATATTGTTAAATCACTTACAACCTCAAAAATAGTTGCAAATGAAAATTATTATTTACTGTATCTAGTTAAAATGTAGTGTATTTCACAATTTCTATAGTTTATTTTCTTCTTCTTAATAGGTCTTGTTAATCCTTTCACTCTCCCAGATATGCCAAAAATATAATCATTTTAAAAATTAAAAAGTTACATATGGCAAATATTTTAAGTTACTCAAACACTGGCATTTTGAAAACAAAGGAATATGCAAACACTGTGTGGACACACTTTAGTTTGAATCTGGAAATGTAGATATAACAATATTGAACTTCCTATTTGATCCATTTTGTCAAGACTATATTGAGCATGCAGTACATTTTAATATCAATTTTTAGAGGTTATTGCTTTTTATACTCTGAAGAATTATTTGAAATGCCAGGGAAATATTATGATAGCTTGTAGAAACAAACTGAAAACCAGTTTTCCAGGTTAGTTCACTCAATTATTATTTATTTTAGTCTTATTTCCAATGGGCCATATTGAACAAGAAGAGGAATTTCTCATTTAGAATATGAAATAGAGGAGATAAGTAAATGGACTCAAAAGCTATTTTCTTCTTAATAAACATAGGTGACCTTTTGAAGCACATGTATGTTGTCATATGGATACTTCTTTACTGGCATGCATAATTTCTCTTCCTGAATCACAGTTAGGGCCTAAGAAGTACAAGAGGAAAAGATCTGATGAGATAAACAGTTTCCTGTCTAGGCCCTTCATTACTGGAACACCTTTCCTGCTCCCTTTTTGTGAATACCAGAACTAGTATGCAGGTTTCTTTCATATGGTTGAATTTCACTTTCCCCAGAAGGAAACAATTCAGTCTATTATTGCCATCAATGATCTAATAATTTACATACAGATGTTTTGTTATTTTGTTTTTATTTTCACTACTGCTTTGTAGTGAGAAGACAATTCATAGTCCCATGAAATTGTTTTCCCTAGTGGAATCTGATCATAATTGTTGAGGTAGTCAAGTGACAGGCCAAGCATTTTAGGGAGTGTGTCTACTCCACATTCTCTTTAGTCTTCTGCAATAAGAAACAGATGAGGGGGAGGAGGACCCAAAGAATAGTAAAACCATGTTAGAAGGGGCCCTTGTCCTTGTGACTTCTGCATGAATGAAAGCCACACACCAACCATAGAAACTAAGTCAGTCCAGTACTTGAATGGAAAAGTGCTTCTATTATATGAATCCACTAAAATGATGGTGGCAGCATTTTTCTACCTATATAGTCAGTCGGTCAATATAGAGATATGTTGCATTAAAATAGACAAGATTTCTCAGCTGATGTCAACATTAGAAGGAACTTTTATTGAATGTGAAAAGGAAGTCCAAATCACTTTCACAATTTAAGGAAGAGTGATTAAATCAAAATAAAGCTATTTACTTCTGGTTGTGACCTGAATAGAGTTGTTAATTCATATGCAATCAAATTATGAAAAGAGCAAATGGGTTATAAACAACTTAATGCAGATGTTCAACTAAGAATGTAGCAAGGATTTAAGCTTCAATAATGTCTCAAAATATAACCTATATTTAGAATTTTAAAATAACAACCTAATTTTGTGAAGATAATTCCAGACTTCCAAATTATATGATAAAATATGTGTAATGGTTGCCTCAGTCCCTTCCTGCAGAATTTTATTAAAATATCCAAAGAATACAGAAAAGAAGAATTCTGGAAAAGCACTGGAAAATAGAGAATTGTACTAGAAAGAAAGACCTTTCAAGGAAGTAATGGGATATATGTTGCCATTGAACTAAATTGAAGGAGATTATGAAGGTCGACTTACAGCTTCCATTCCTATATACCTTGTGACCTATAAAGATGTTTAAGGACTCCCAGAGGATTTCAAGAGTGAAGGCTGGAGGTGGAAATAGCATTAAGTACACCACTTGAAACTTGTTTTATACCTTGGATGAGCAGGACTTTAAAGAAGTGACACTTATGTATATGAGGGGGGTTTTCACAATAAGTAAACAAGCATATAGTTACTGGGTGTTAAGAGCTTGCCCTTGATAGGAGGTTAAGTATAAAAACTCTTGCAGAACTTGACCTCTTTGAAGGAACAAATTTGAGATATTGGCAATTGCAATTAATGTCAGTGGAAGACCCAAATAGCCCAATTAAAATAACAGCAAGAAAACAGATAAAAGCCTTAAAAATGAAAGAAAATTTGGGCAAGAAGCCCTGGATGATACCCTGCACCCACATGACTTTGATTTAATTTTACCACAGCTAGTTAGAAGCACATGAATGCATTAGCATATATGATGCCCCACGATACAGACCATGGCTAAAATAAGAAAAGATTAAAGAGATCAGTGGCATCAAAAAGGGTGCCAGTGATTGCTGTGATGCTGGCATGGATGATGGACCAGACAGAAAGTCATATCCAAAAGTTGGCCCTTGCCAGGGAGGCTACACTAGTCATCAGTAAATGGCACAGTAAGGAAGTCTGTATGATGGGATTGCCATGGTTATAGGATTCCTAGGTTAGTAATTACTGAGAGGTATAAATGTTTCACAAGCTGAGCTTTGGCTTAAGTTCTTAGAAGAAAAGCAAAACAAGAATTGGATAATAAGGATAAACAAGGAGAATTTACACAATTGTAAGAAAACGACTAGTTAAGGCTCGATCAAATATGAGTAAACAAAAACACACAAACACACACACAGGTATATCCATACATACAACAGGTAGACATACAAAGTTGCAATTTTAAAAATAGGGAAAATAATACTCAATGCAGAGAAAAAATGTGAAATACTAAAAAAGCAAAATGTTATCAAATAAATCCCCTTTCTGTTTTATTAAAGTTCAATAAAACCTGAAGGTATGCACTTTGAAAAAGGGAGTAAAGATGAGATTTAAATATAAGTAAAAATAAAATGGGGACTTGAATGGAATATAAGTTGTAAAGCCAAAGTAATTTTTCTTTGAAATAATTAAAAGCAAAGTGAACACTGCTAAAAGTATAATAAGAAATGGAGGGAAAAAACATAAAAACAGGACCGTTCTTTTTAGGATGAAGTAAATGTCAAAGATTATAAAATGATCAGTTACCCTCCTGAAGAGATTAATAGCTATTGAATAATCTATTTTATGTTTTCAAAGCAGCAGCCACTAAAAGACAAAAGACAATGATTTTAGATCAAGTGCTTAATTTACTTTTTAACTTACATAGTATTACAGATTTTCTTCCAAATGCGTAAATATTACATATTAATTTCAATGACAAAAAGTAGAGCAAAACCAAAACTTTTTATTTCACCATTTTGTCTCTATTCCACCTATATAAACCTATTTATTTATATAAATTTAATACAGCTGGATACATAGATAGCACTGATTTTTCTGTATTTTACAAATACTAAATCAAACCATATTCATTGCTTAATATGCAACTTGCTTTTTGACTAAAATATTATAGATGACCTTCCAGGTCTAAACGTTATCACATGTTAGAAACTTGGCTAAGCAGACCCAGATTGATTATATCAGAATCTCTAGGGGTGGCACCCAAGGCATCAATATTTTTAATTTTTTTTTCTTTTTCCAGATGATTCCAGAGTGTAGGCATGGTTGAGAAAAGTATGATATAGAACAAATGCATGAGTTTTAAAAGCAACTACAGAGGCCAGATGTGTATATATATTCACTATAATTTATCCATTAATAAATAGGTCACCTCAACATTAGGTAGCTGCCTTGGAAGCATTCTGTCTTCCCCCTTCTCCATTTTGTCACTTTGGGTTCAGGGTTGTTAACAGCTTAGCTATTGTTTATTGTTTCCCTATATTCACACCTATATAATACATCCTCCTTAAATTACTGCATTTTGTGTGTGTTGTTTCTGTAGGCACCCTGAAGAATATACTATGGAGGAATTGCCTTTGCTCCTGAGGGTAACCTTCTACTTGTAGATTAACTCTCATAACCTTTTTGCCTTCCTAAGAATGTTGATCCAACAGTTTTCCCCTCTACCTGCTACATCATCATTTTTTTGCCTATTTGATCTATTGGAGCTATGGGAACATCTATATATAAAGAACAATAATTTTTCCTTAAGGAAATCCTTCCCTTGATCCCATATCTATGTCAGCTACCTTTTCATTCCTCTGTTTCTTTTTACAGCAGACTTCTGAAATCAGTAGTCTCTCTTCACTCACTCTGACCCTCTCATGTATGCTCTTTAACCTCTCCTGACCGCAAGAGTCTCTTTACTGTCACATTCCATTCAAGCAGCTCTTGGGAAATCTACCAATTACTTCCACATTGTGAAAGCACATACTTCATTTTCAGGCTTCATCTTATTAAACTATCAAAATAATTGGAAATATTTTAACTATTTCTCCCTAAAATACATTTCCTGCTTGGCATTTTGTGTCTTTCCCACATTACTGCTGCTATCTCTTTCTTAATCTCTTTGCTAGAACCATCATTGCTAAGTTCTAAAAGTTGCAGTGCCCCAACTTCAGACCTCTTTACTACACTCACACATTCAGGTTATTCAAATAAGTCCCATGTATCTTAATGTCACCTGTATGATGACTCTGCTCAAAACCCTCCAATGCCTTTTCATGTCACTCCCAGTCAAGAGCAAAGCCTTACAGTGGTAGGCAAAACACTATAAGATCTGAGGACAGCTGCCTTTCTGACATCACCTATGAATTCTACTCCATATGCTTATTCTTCTGTTACATTGGACAAGCAATCAAGGTCACACCTTGGGGCCTTTGTGTGTTTTGTTCCTTCTGCTGTCTGCCAGATACCCACATGGTTCACCTCCTCACTTATTTCAGGGTCCTGATTAATATCACCTGATAAATATGGTCTTATCTAGTCACTCTGTATAAAAGAGCAATGTTGCCCACCTCTGCTCTCTCTGTTCCTATCTCCCTGCTTAATTTTACTTCAAGACACTATCAACATCTAGAGCACTCTACATTCAATGATCTATTTCTTTATTTTCAGTTCCCCAACTCCTCCCTGTTAGACTATCAGTAATCCAGGAAGCCAAGAACTTTCTCCCCTGCTCTTTTTATTTATAAACCACTGCATTCACTGTACTTAGAATAGTATCTGCTACAGAGTAAGCACTTGAGAACATTGGTTATTTGAATAAACTAGTGTGTGTTTATTTGCATTTCCTTTTCTGCGAATTACTTGTGTGTATTGTTTAAAACGTTATTTTATGATTTTGTGGTATATAAGGAATTTTAACATTTCCCTTTCCATGACAAATATTTTATCTTGGTTTATCATTTGTCTTTCAGTTTAGTTTTAAGGTATCCTTTGCCATATATAAACTTTTAATTTTCAATATAGATAAAATTGCCCAATTACAGAATAATTATAAGATACAAGTAAAATGTGTCAGAATAAATGTCTTTTCATTCATTTTCTTTCTCTCAACTCCATAGAATTTGAACATCTTTCCAAAATTAAAAAAGAAAATATCTACAACCCCAAATTAGCAATGTCTAGGATTAGATAGCGTGCTGAGAATGACACATACTGCCTCAGGCCTCAAAGAATAAGTTTCCTCAAAAGCTAATGTCACTTTATGAGCAAAATTTTGTCAAACATTTATTATATGAAGAAGGCTAAGTGATAGAGATAATATTGAGAAGAATTGTGTGTGAGACCTCTTATGATTTAAAGGGAATGCATTCTTGCTGTCCAGTAAGAGACTATAAAAACAAAAAGCAGCAAAATGAATGAATATATCTCTATACAACTACAAATATCTATATATATGTATGTGTATGTATATATTTCAGCCTCCAAACTTTGCTCTTTGCTGGTTAGACTTTGCATCTCCCTCCTTTATGCTCCATAAAATCTTTAAATCCTAACATGTTTCCTCAAAATGAGGACCATACTTTTCATTCAGGACATTGTACATATATGTATATGTATATGTATGTGTATATATATATGTATATATATATATATATATATATGCAGAACTAGAATCAAAGTTCTTTGCTGTCCTATAATGCTTCTTTTTTCTTTTTTTTAACTTTTTTTTAATGTTTATTTATTTTTGAGACAGAGAGAGACAGAGCATGAACGGGGGAGGGTAAGAGAGAGGGAGACACAGAATCTGAAACAGGTTCCAGGCTCTGAGCTGTCAGCACAGAGCCCGACGCGGGGCTCGAACTCACAGACCGTGAGATCATGACCCGAGCCAAAGTAGGCCACTTAACCAACTGAGCCACCCAGGCGCCCCAATGCTTATTTTTTCAAAGGTAAAATCCTTTACCTGTTCTCTTTAGAAAAAGGTTAGTCTGGTCTAATTCTCAAAAACTCCAATTCAAATTAGAGCTGTGACAAATTAGCATCTTCAATTCTGTATAGACTAAGATGTGAAAGGTAAATGATTATACTTTAGTAGCCCAATAGAAAATGTTTTTTTTTTTAGAAATGAAGAATTTATTTGATGTTTGGGGAGCCTGAGTGGCTCAGTCGGTTGGGCATCAGACTCCTGACTTCAGCTCTAGTCATGATCACAGTGTCATGAGATTGAGCCCCACTGAGCTCTGCACTGAGCATGGAACCTCTTTAAGATTCTCTCTCTCTCCTACCCCCTTACCCACTCATGTGCTCTCTCTCTCTCTTTCTCAAAAATATAAAAAGAAAATACTTGATATTTGATGACAAAGTTACTTATAACTGTTTCTGGGGAATTTCCCAAATGTTTTAATTAGGTTCCTGAATTTCATATGCATATTTACATTATAACATATAGGGATAATTTTTAATGATTTCACAGTAGGCCTTTAAAATACAATGTAAATTTTGCTAAGAGAGAAATATTTTTGCAGGGCAGTTTTAAAGACATGAAATCCAGTTCTATTCTAGATTTTATTCATGACTCTCCTTGCAAAATTGCACACATTGAAATTTATTTTGGTGTCATGCCCCAACTTACAATTAGGAGTGCTTCCAAAGTCTGCCACTGAATAGATATTTGAAGATATTTCTCTATGTTTCAGAACTCCAGAATGAAGTTCCTGACAATGTTTTTTTAAACTCTAAGATAAAGGAATCTGTTCTTTTGTGATCTGATATTTCCTCCTATTAGGCAATAAGAATCAGGTGTCTCATTATTATTTTTCATTCCATCTGTCTGAAAGAAGCTCAGAGCCAAGTTTATAGCAATAATTTTGGAATCCAAATAATAGCACTATTTATATACGCTTAAGTTTAATAATTTTAATCATTTAATTATATGTATTACTTTAAACGTGTTATGCAATTCTGTTTGAGTCAATACTGGTTTTAAATTTAAATATTAAAATTAGGAAAGACATGCCATAACTTTCAAATAACATATGATTAATGATTATATTTTTATTTTCATTTGAGATCACAATTCATATTATTGTTTGATTAACTATTGTTTATTTAAAAGTTTTTGTTGGAGAAGCATTTCTTCAGTATTTTTGTAGAATTGCCACTGCACATCTAAATCTATATACATTATTGCCTTATCAAAGAAATGTTTCCCATTTAAAAAAAATGATTTCAGGCTTAGGAATAAAACACTGGATTGCCTATAATTGGCAGATTTATTAAGTATTTAAGAAAAAGTTGGTATAACTATAAATGCACAAGGGAGAAAAGTTCAATTTTGAAAGCATGTTGAAGAAACTTTTGTATTTAATGGTAGGTCACTCAGAAAAAAAGTATTCTACTTCCCATGATTCACTTAAGGGTTAGTGGTTAAAAATGTTTGCCTTAAGCCATTTCTCAAAAAAAAAATCTGAGTTTTAATTTCTTGCAACAATCTTCTCAGAGCACTAATTAAAATAAAACCTCCAATTAGTTTAATTTAAAATAATTCCTCTTGAAACCTTGAGTCTCCTTGCTACTGGCTGACATACCAAACTTGTAAAAATACATCTTTTTCTTCATCTCAAAGTAAAAATTTTATATATTTCTGGAAAGATGTTTATAGTGTAATCACTGAGTCTGGAAATGTGGAAAGTTATATAAAACTGATACATATAAAGAAACAAAAATATTTATTGGTTTGCTAAAATCATTTTGAGGGGTGCCTGGGTGGCTCAGTTGGTTAAGCATCCAATGTGGGCTCAGATCATAATCTCCAGGTTCATGGTTTTGAGCCCTGCATTGGTCTCTGTGCTGAGGGCTCAGAGCCTGGAACCTCCTTGGGATTCTGTGTCTCCTTCTCATTCTCTCTGCCCCTCCCCCACTCATGCTGTGTCACTGTTTTTCTCTCTCAAAAATAAAAACATTAACAAAAAGTTTTGAAAAAAATAATTTTGAGATCGTTTAAAAAATGATTTGTTTAAACTATAACTTCTGGGGCGCCTGGGTGGCTCAGTCAGTTAAGTGTCCGACTTCAGCTCAGGTCACGATCTCACGGTCAGTGGGTTCGAGCCCTGCGTCGGGCTCTGTGCTGAGGCTCAGAGCCTGTGCTCAGAGCCTGGAACCTGCTTCAGATTCTGTGTCTCCCTCTCTCTCTGACCCTCCCCCGTTCATGCTCTCTCTCTGTCTCAAAAATAAATAAACATTAAAAAAAAATAAAAATAAATAAACTATCACTTCTTATCGATGATGCTAATTTTAAGATACATTGTTCCAGACAGGTACTATGTAAAGTTACTTCCATACACATTGCATCTATATACATAGAAAGAAATGTGGTCATGCTCCTGAGAGTGTCCCTCATATGGGGCATGTGGCCATGCCAGAGTGATCTCATAACAAGGACAGTACTCTGAACTTTGTTAAGTGTTGAATCACTGAAAATTGATTGATTTATTGATTGATTGAAGCTGAACTTTCCTATGCAAATTAAAATGTGCAATCTCCAAATCAAAATGCTTGACACATGTCTTCTAAACATCTTCTTTCTAAAACATCTGTTATTGTTTGCTTCAGGAGAGTGTAGCCTATATAATTCTGGTAACAGCATATACCAGAATTCATCTGTTGAGTTACTGATAAAATACTTGTTACTTTTAATATGCATCTTGTTTGCATTAAGTACTGCCATAAAATGTTTAAACTTCCTTGCAGAGCCCAGACTCTAACTTTGTTGGTACTTAAAAGAAAATGATACATGATTTAATAAAATCATATTGGAGAAATGCTATTTTAGCTAATTTGTATTAAACAGACTCCATTATCAGACTTCCTAGTTGGAAATTCCAGCTATAACACTTCCAAACATGTGACCTTAAAAAAGTGATCCATAGCATCACTAAGCTTCTGTTGTTCTTAAAGTAAATGATAGTAATATTATCTAGTACATGAAGTTTTTATAAGACTTACATGATAATTTGTGAAGAGTACTAGATTGCACTTCAATTCTACGGATGGTTTGGTAAGGTTATCATTGAATTCTTGATACAAATTGCCCATCAGAGGAGTCCCTCACCACTTGCCCTTGTACCTTGCTACACTCCTTCATTTGCTGGGAGCAGCCTATGGGAAGCATGGGAAGTCAAACAATGGATTTCAGAGCACATCAGCTGGAGCCCTTGATCAATTACATTCCCTACAGTCACAGATCTGAAAAGCACATTCTCATTGTCACCAAAATCCATTCCTTGAGTCATACTCATCGATTTCCCTCCTACCAGTTTGGGAGGCAACTCTTCCATTTTGTTCATACCTCCCTGTTCCTAAAGAGAAACTAGAAGACAGGAAGTGCAGGAATTAAATACAATCCCCGCTGCAGCTGTTTCAGGGCTATGACTGCTACTCCTCTTCTCTCTACTATGCAGTCATTGTCTTTCAGGACCACCACAAATGTGGCTGTAATGCAGCCATTATTGCTTTTCAATTTGCATCCAAATACTGAGTGATCCAAATACTGAGTGAGCCATCTGTAAACCAAATGAAGGCTTTTTCCTGCTTTTTCAGCTAGTCAAACCTCTCATACGACCACAGGTGCAAGCTAGGGGAGAGATGACCTGAAAAGCTGAATTCTTGCTATAACATATCCTTTTGGTAATCTGTATATTTCTCTCAATTCAGGAAGAATTTACACACAGAACGTAAGTACTTCTTTTACGGAAATGTTTACGTTGGTTCCTAAACCAAATTCAGTGGACACATCCTCAACTGGGTAAAGGATGCAGAGTTGGTACCCAGGTGATCTGATCACCATTGCTCTGTGACAATGCCAAATCTTTGTGACTTAAAACAATAATTCTATTTCGCTCACAATTTTGTGGAACGAGAATTGAGGAATTGTTTGGCTGGGTGATTCTTGCTTGGGGTCTCTCCTGCTGGTGTCATCCAAGAGACTCAATTACCTGCTTGTCAATTGTTGGTTGTCAGCTGGAAGCTCAGCTGAGGCTGTCAGCTGCAATCCCTATACTGGTGCCTTTAGCATGGCAGGGTTAAGATAGTCATACTTCCTACCTACTGAGCATCCCAAGCAGAGTTTCTGGTGAGCAAGCATTCTAAGAGGTTCAAGAAGAAGCTGCATGATCTACTATGATCAAGCCTACAAAGTTATTCAGTGTTATTTTCTCAACATTTATTACACAAGACCGTCACCTGCCTGCCAGAATTAAGGAAAGGGGACATAGGTTCCACTTCTCAATGGGAAGAGTGTCAGAGATTTCAATGCCATCCTTAAAAACTACCACATCACGTTTCTTGAATAATACATCTATCTTCCTACAGCTTTCCCCAAACCAGGAAAGAAAACATTAAAATAAATCAAGTATCTGTATTAATAAATCTTGTACCACTGGGTTTTGTACCTCTGGCTAGTTTGTATCCTGTGTCTCTCTGCATATTCTCATTGTGAGAGCTTTGAATGCCAGCTGGCAAGAGGAAGAGAAAAGCAAAATCCTTAAGTGAATTACATACAAAATAATCAGCATTAATCAGTAACTTTAGTATCTATATTAAAAATAATTATTCGTGACATTTCATGGGGGTAGATATAATCATAATATTATGCTGCTTTAACTTCATATGTACAATCAGTTGTTTTTTTTGTTTTTGTTTTTGTTTGCAATGGTTACTAGTAGAATTTTACAAAGCTGCCTGGCTTCATATTAAATGAGTTTACTGACCTATATATTATTTATTTATAAAATCCATCAATAAAATAATAAGCATGCTTTCTATACCAATATGAGATACAGTCATAACTTATTTCAAGTGAGTCAATTAAAACAAAAAGAACAGTATGTCATATTTTGGCATCTGACATTGTTTGATGCATTTAAATGTTTAAATTCATAGAGTTTTATGGAAATGACTTTAAAGCACAAGTGAACCTTTAAAAACTACAGTGAACCTCCAAACAACTAATTTTTATGTTCATAATAAATGAATCATGACTTAATTCTTTGAAAATAGTGCATCTGTTACTCCTAAACGTCTGAACTTTAAGATAAGCAGTACTATTCTGCACACAAGGTGATAGTTAGATACACAGATATAAATAGATATATAGATAGATAGAGATAGGTGGATTTTTATACCTAATACATAATTTTAATATTGTAGAAATTTTTTAAAGCTATGAAATAAAGTCAAAGTATAAACAAAGTTATAGTATTGTTTTTGCTAAGGTCATACATGAAATTCTACAGAGAAGAAAACCTTCAATGAGACGTGTTACATTATTTTCATGTGCATGAATTTTTTTATCCCACAAAAACATTTTTATTCACTTAAAATATTTTTATTGTTTATTATTTTTGAGAGACAGAGAGACAGAGAGCAAGTATAGAAGGGGCAGAGAGAGAAGGAGACACAGAATCGGAAATAGGCTCCAGGCTCTGAGTGCTCAGGACAGAGCCCAACATGGGGCTTGAACTCACAGACCACAAGATCATGACCTGAGCTGTAGTTGGCCACCCAACCGAGTCACCCAGGCGCCCCTAGTTTTATTCACTTTTAAACTTTCCATAGGGAATTCTCTCACAATTTGCTAGTAGCTTTTACTAAAATTCATGGCATAATGAATAAATTTAAGCAGCAAATGTTTCATGTAACAGAATTTTATATAGAGCTTCTGTCTTTATTTTTCATTCAAAAGATGTCTGCTTCCACATAGTCTTCCTTTATTTTCTAAGAGAAATCCCAGAGATATATAGATTAAATAAGAAAGTTATTCCATAAATTATAACATACTTTATAGTTGGTATCGTGGTACTGAAGTCATTCCAATTTCTACCCTTCATTTTATGGCAGAGGTCAAGATTAAAATAGTAATGATGATGATGATGTAGCTGATGATGATGATGATGAAGAGGATGAAGAGGATGAAGATGATGAAGAAGAAGATGATGATGATAAACAGAGGGATTCCTGATTAACCCTTGGAGAGTGATCAGATCTATGGCAGCAATAAATAAGTCATCTCATTTCTAGAAAAATTGTGTAGTGTTCATGCTAGAATAGGTATAGGCTTCTTTTAGGTTGGCTTGAAGATTCATACTGGGTTGACAGATTTTTTTTTTGTTTTTTGTCTTCTTCCTAGAGTATTTTGTGTACCATATGACGTACAGAAGGGTCAGATATTCTAGGACCACTCCTCCAATATGGCAACCATACATCTGAATGCTCTTGGAAAAAGTAAAATAGGTCTAAATATGGTTAAGTCTCATTTTAGCCTGTGATGACAATGCAGCATATATTTTAGGTATTTGGTAGTCTATGATGGCATTCTTACTTTTTGCAGATTTTTGTTTCCTTAGAAAATATTTTTTCTAATTGTTCAAATTGAACACTTTTCACACAGTAAACAAGACTAATAATCTGGATCTTATAGTATGGAAAAACTATTCAAATTTGAATATTTTTATTAAAAGATAAATTAGCTAAAGCAACAAAAAGGTATCAGTAGCATCTATATTTAGGATAATTGTGGAAATTGAGAGAACCAAAAAAGTCAATGTTCAATAGATCATTAAGGTTATAAGTTGTGAAGTTTATGTTTCACTTTTTACACAGTAATATAGTACTATAATTATTTAGAAGCAATTTTAAAAAATGTACTGGTACAATGATTCTACTTTATTTTACCATTAAATCATTTTTTGTATCACTTAAAATAAATGAAATTATTAAAATAAAAATATATTAAAGTTTATTTATTTATTTTGAGAGAGAGACAGAGAGAGCTAAGGGGGGGAGGGGTGGAGAGAGAGGGAGAGAGAGAATCCCAAGCAGGCCCCATGCTGTCAGTGCAGAGCCCAACACAGGACTCAAACTCACAAACCATGAGATCGTGACCTGAGTGGAAATTAGGAGTCAGAGGCTTAACTAACTGAGCCACCTGGGTGCCCCTAAAAAATATTTTTATATAACCTGTATATTTTTAACATTTAACTTCTTTTTTTTTTATTTAAAAAAAAAATTTTTTTTCAACGTTTATTTATTTTGGGGACAGGGAGAGACAGAGCATGAACGGGGGAGGGTCAGAGAGAGAGGGAGACACAGAATCGGAAACAGGCTCCAGGCTCCGAGCCATCAGCCCAGAGCCTGATGCGGGGCTCGAACTCACGGACCGCGAGATCGTGACCTGGCTGAAGTCGGACGCTTAACCGACTGCGCCACCCAGGCGCCCCTTTAACATTTAACTTCTAAATATGGCATATGCTAGCCTTTAGAAGCAGAATTTTTTTTAATGGTTTTAAAATTTTAGGATTTCTAAAGTCATGGGGCCTGAGCAACTATAAGAAAACTGCCTGTACTAGTTACTAGTACACTAGGTGCTAGTGACCTGTATAACCGCTAAAGAGATGTCTTGGCCATTATTAGAATAAAGTAGAAGTAATACTAAGGTATCCCAAAATCCTGGGGAGATCAGAATACTTTTAGAATCATTTGTTTTTTCTAAGGTCTTAATCTTGGCAAGATTTTAAACCTCGCTGTCATAAATACCCAACAAGTCGAGCTAGTCCATGATAAAGACACAGTTATTTTTTTTTCCTCTGGCAGTTTCCCTGTAGCCTAATTTCTAAAGACTTGTTACAAGATATAAACCTGACTAGCCAAATTAGTACAATCAAATCATTTTTAACTTTCAAAATAGAAGGAAGAATTCAATTGTCTGACACTCCTTATCATTGATACTTTCTCAGTAAGAAACCATCCTAATTTTGATTTAGGGGAACAGTAGTAAAAGGTGTTTTTCTCAGCAAAAATATAGATCCTTTATGTTAGAATTGCACTATAAAATGCATGCTGATTTGCAGCATCATGTTCTAGTCTCATAGATACAATCTATCCAGGGCCACAGCTGTCACGCAATCATGAAGGAAGAGAATCTCCTAGTAATATTGGAACATTAAAGCACAGGTATGTAGGCACTGACTCACTCCATGATAGGAAAACACAATGAATAAAAAGACTAGTGTGCACATTTTGAGTAGAAGTAAAATAAGGATGTTAGTAAGGAAGTTTGCCAAAGTTAACATTGGGATTTGTAAAATACAAGCCTTCTATGGTTCACGTATGGTTCACGTATGGATCCAGATCTAGAGAACTGGAATCAGGAAAGGAATACTGTAAGAAGACACTAAGTCTTTAAACTTGTAGTATTAGTGATCTAAGCAGTGAGAATAACTGAAATGGCCTATTAAATTATGCTAACTCTATGTAGATTGCTGACTTCTGGAAATTACAAGAGCAAAGTTTCTGCATTAGGCTATGAAAGAACTCTGAAACGAAATTCAAATGGGCCAAGCTGTCCGTTTGTCCGTATAATGGAAACCATAAAACTTTCTTATGGAGAAAACAGTTTCATGAACAATTTTCTAATAATATATCAAACAATTAAATTGATGGATTCTGTGTTAACAATTCTCAAGGCCACAGTGTTTAGTCTCACCACCTCAGTGGGGTTAAAATGGCATCAGTAGCTGTTAAGCTGCATCAATCTGATTCTAGAAAAACTGAAAGCACCTTGGGTGGAGACATTTTTACAGGAAGTTTGGGGGCCTTTGATGTCCTAAGACTCCTACTATAGTTTGCATTTGTAGCAATCACAGTGAAAGGCAAATTTAGGGACCTGTTTATTTTAGTCTGATGTTTTAGAAAGAACTGAGTTTATAATTAAAGCAAATCTCCTTTTACTAAAGATTTAGTGTTCTGATGAACCTGATAGGGCATAGGTCCGCTGAGCTCTCTGAACCAAGACATTACCTAAGACACAGACATTGCTCAACCCCCCTCGGGTGGCTCTGTCAGAGTGACAGTGTGACATGCTGACATAATGTTACCCTAGGGGATGAACACTGAGCTCTCCATTCCGTCGAATTACTTTAGCCACATGTGGGCTTGTCATGCTTTTAATCTCTAGTTTTCTCTTGAATATGTGTTTTGTACTTGTACTTGTGTTTTGGGGTCTGAAATGGACTCTACAGTTTCACTTTGGGTTGTGGTAGGATCTTGTGAAGATGATGTCTCTAATATCAAACAAGGATGCTTCCATCGTCTTTTAATTTCTAAGGGAGTTTTACTTACTTACTTTCCAGGGACTTAATACTAGGGAAAATTTTATAGTGAATTAAATATAAGGCATAAAATTTTTGACATTGAATTAAGATGAATTTTATAGGGTCATGTGAATAATTACATAACCCCTAGTGGACCATGACAAAACCTGCACTTTGGAAAAATAATTAAGACAAGAACAGAAATAGGGAAAATTTGGATCTAGAAAAGACTATGGCTTTGGATTTGTGTAGCTAGTATGTCTGTCTAAACTATTTCAAGTATACCTGGAGACAGAAGGTAAACAATAGAACACTACTACTAGAACTGAATCAGAAAATGGGTATAAAACTACTACACTAAACTGATATTCACCTTCTTTAAAGAGCGTAGCCAAAATGCTCAGAGTCATTGATTTTTTTTTTTCAGTTATGCTCACTGATTAAAAAAACAAAGTAGAGGGAACTATATGGAACAATTCTCTCTTGTTCCCTATGTTCTTGATTACAAAATAAGACTCTCTTCTAATATGGCCACCCACCTAGAGAAATAACCAGCTAAGAAACCCTTTTACTTGTTTCATTCCATGGGGGAGTGAGGTTTTATCTAAGTAGAGGAGGTGTGCTGAACAGATACAGAAATAGGACAGGCCCCTCACCTAAAATTAGTTTGGATTTTGAGGCTGATGATGCTACCCACACATCCCAAGAAGCAATGAAACAGTTAATCATTGATGTAATGAGCCTTTCTTGAGAGAAAAGGGCAGGTCCCACACAGGCCAAAAAAAAAGGCTTGACAGAGTACAGGAAGTTGGCTTGTATTTTTTTGTGAGAGGTAGATGGGATGTGGGTTCACGCATGCCAAACAAAAAAATGAAGTCAGAATCTTCATTATAAGGTGAAAGCAAATTGTATTTGAGAAGAACTCGGTTCAAAAGAGACAAAGGGTGAAAATATGTTGTGTCTATGAAATTTGACACACAGTGTACAACCTATTTAAGCAATAGAGTTTTGGAAGATGGAATGGAAGTTCTGTTTTAAAATGATAGAGTTTGATCTGATTTGATCACAGGGAAGAAAAATGCATACTTCTTTAACTGAATGGATATATGACAAGGTTAAGTAGGAGGGATAACATAAAATACTGCATCTCTCTGCTTTTCAAATATTTCTTCCTTTTCCTTTTCACCATTTCAAGGCATTTTTTCCTATGCATTGTCTGGTTTCTCTTAATCTTCCTTTCAACCCTTTTCTTTTCTCATTTTATTGTAGACATGTGTTGATACTTAAACAAAAATAATATACTGGAAGCATATAGTTTAGTGTCTGTGATTTTTTAAAGTTATTTATTTATTTATTTATTTATTTATTTATTTAATTTTGAGGGTGGGGAAGGGCAGAGAGAGAAGGAGAGAGAGAGTCCCAAGCCGACTCTGCATCACAAGCCCAGAGCCTGATGCGGGGCTCAAACCCATGAGCCTGTGAGATCATGACCTGAGCCAAATCAAAAGTTCCATGCTTAACCAACTGAGCCACCCAGGCTGTTTGTGATTTTAAAAGTCTTAATTTATTTCCATAAAAGGCTCCATAAAGAATGTTTCTTTTAAAAACATTAAAGAGAGAGACAGAAAGAGAGAATGAGAGAAAACCCAAGAAACAGACTCTTAACTATAGAGAACAAACTGAGGGTTGCTAGAGGGGAGGTGAGCAGGGGATGGGCTAAATGGGTGATGGGTATTAAGTTGGGCATTTGTGATGAGCACCAGGTGTTGCACATAAATAATGGATCACCAAATTCTACACTGGAAACTAATATTACACTGTATGTCAACTAACTGGAATTTAAATAAAAACTTGAAAAAAACATTAAATAATTATCTTTATTTTCTCTTTACTCTTTTTAGTTTTGTTCAAACAATTGCAAACCTCTCTAAGAATACTCTGAGACACACAGTTTAGTACAAATGACACCATCACCCCAGCTCTCCCTAGAGAAATCCAAACTTAGAGCTGTAGATTAGATTTTACATCCACAAGATTTGGTGCAAAGAAAAAAAATTCTTCTTGAAGTACTGTTACTTCTACAAATAAAAGTGTTTTATAAAGATGCTATTGAAAATTAAAAGCTTGCTTTTTGTTAAAACCCAGGAATTAAATAAATGGATACTTCTTAAAATATAATTAGCACTGCGTTTTTATGCACTTGGGAATTCATATTTCAAATCATAAAGTTTTATTAGCATATGAAATAAATGTACTAGTTAAGTAAATAATTTTTCTTTTTTCCTTACTTACAAGATATATATAAAAACACACCTCTGTTATTTAAACTGAAACGTCTTTAGAAACCTCATAGTCCACCTGTCTCATTTAATACTTCTGCGAACTGAAATGTGATTAGAGACCATGTCTTGCCAATGTCTAGTGGGAGCGGGCCTGCCTAAGTCTAGAGTGTGAGTGACTGAATAAAAGATAAATGGATCATCTTAAATCCACAGTACTGAGAACTTGAAGGACCACACAATATAAATGTTGTGAGACGTGACTATGATTCTTAAAAATAGCTATTTATTTAGACCATTTGAATGTAAATGTGTGGGAAGGAAAACCTAAGAGGTGGCCTCATAATTCCCCTTGGAAGGGAGGATATCTTTGGGTAACAAAACACTTTGTGAGTCATTTTAATTGAAAAGACTTTTCTTATGGTAGCTCAAATAAATGAAAGAATAAATTTCTCTGAGGGAAAATGAATAAGATTTTAGGGGTTAGGATATACAAACTAGAAAAAACAGAGGAGTCTGAAGAAAGTACAGGGAGTTCGGCTGTGTAACAGGAGGCTGGAGTCCGGTTAGAAGAGAGGACATTTTGAAATTTCCTGATGGAAAAGAAAAGATAGTCCATTTACTTTTAAGAAATATAAAGTCCAAATACGTCTAAATTTAATTTTGCATTATATGCTGAGCTGTGATAAAGTGTAGCTTTCAGTATCATTGCTTAAGTGATGCCTTGGGGAACAAAAAAAAAAAAAAAAAAGGAAAGAGAAAAGGACAATTTCTTTCACATAAAGGTTGCAAATGAGGAAATCACTATAGGCAAATGGACATGAGAAATTACTAGAAGGTAGGAGAAGTCACAAATCTACCTCAGAGGTAACTAGTTGAAGCAAGGGGACTCTAAACTCCCTGGCAGGCATCTGAAAGTATGCAAGGCTTCCAATGACACATGGTATATACTTTGAGCCAATTATCTTTGAACACTGAAAGAAAAGATAACCAGAGTTGACATCTAATTATATAAACTATAATTCCAAGAGCTCTGAACTGTAAATGCAGTTTCTAATCTAGTATGTAAGTGTACAATACCTGCATGTTAAAGAAAACATAAATAAATATTATGATTTATGCAAAACCATTAATTTTGGACATTAGGTATTTTTATTTAAATACTTTTACTGCATTAATAGTGCTTATGTTTATGGAAAACAACTATGAAATACAATTAAAATATAGAATAAAATAAATATGCACAAGTTTATGACCTAATGAACATGATTGTCACCACATGGTTTAGATATATAATTTTATGAAAACAATATTAAACGAGATAATATTATATATATATATTTTAATTTTTTTAATGTTTATTTTTGACAAAGAGAGAGAAAGACAGAGCATGAGCAGGGGAGGGGCAGAGAGAGAGGGAGTCACAGAATCCGAAGCAGGCTCCAGGCTCTGAGATGTCAGCACAGAGCCCGACATGGGGCTTGAACCCACAGACTGTGAGATCATGATCTGAGCCGAAGTCGGACGCTCAACCAACTGAGCCACCCAGGTGCCCTGAGATAATATTATATATTATTTCTAATACGTCACAAGCTTCTTTACATTTTAGCAAGCAATTATCTTTTAAAAATTATTTTCTTTACATATAGTATCACAATTTACATATTCTTACTTTTCATTCATATTAGATCTAAAAATATTTTTATATTTTTATAAAATTTTTATCAATAAAATATATATCAGTATATACAGACCCTCCTTTATATATACATATATATGTGTGTATATTCACATGTGTGTGTGTATATATATATATATATATATATACACATACACATATAGGCAATTCATAAATGTGATTTAAAATATCCAAACAAAAAGTATACTAAACAGTACAAAAAAACTATCTGTGTCTCCTGCTCTATTTCTACTTATCCACTGTTCCTCAGTCCGATAGATTATTTCTTACATGACTGAAAACAAGTGGATTCACCTTTTTACATCTTAGACCTCTTGTCTGTAAAGAGTGCTTTAGTATAAACCAGAGATATTTTGAGAATTGGATGAAACAATACATTTAAAACTCTGCATGGTGTCTGGCAGACATTTGGTGCTCAGTACACGTTAGCTATTACTAAATGTCTTCATCAGGACTAAATGCCAATTGTTATAAAAACCCATATTTTGGTATCTGTAAAGATAACAATATGGCTTTTATTCTTTGACATATTGATATGCATCATGTTAATTTATTTCCTGGTAAGAGTAGATACCTATTGGGTTCTTATCAACTTAACTAGTTAGTTAATAATTTGCAAATTAGCTAACTCAACACAAAATTTCAAAAGGATAATTTATAAAAAATATATTGAGCTGGGTGCCTGTGTGGCTCAGTTGACTAAGCATCTGACTCTTGATTTCAGCTCAGGTCATGATCTCATAGTTCCTGAGATCGAGCCCCACACTGGGCTCTGAGCAGACAGTGTGGAGCCTGCTTGGGATTCTCTCCCTCCTTCTTCTCTGCCCTTCCCCTGCATGTGGGCGCTCTCTCTGTGTCTCTCTCTGTCTCTCTCTCAAATAAATTAACATTTAAATAAATAAATAAATAGATAAATGAATAAATAAATAAATAAGTGTGTGTGTGTGTACATATATATAAAGAGTAAGAGAGAGCGAGAGCCTGCAAATTTATATAGTTAAGATGGTCATATATATATATATATATATATATATAGTAGTATATTATCAGCTAATATAGAATTCAGCTAATTTACAAAAACTACCCTGAATTTATGCAGGTAGCCAGCAAGGAACTCTAAAACTGTAAGGGATATTTTAGCTCTATTTATATGAAAGCTATAGTTGTCACACATCATCCTGGTTTCAGTAAAATAGTCAGCAGATATTTAATTGATGTCAAATACTTACACTGAGCTTACTCTGATATCCTGTTTTGCATCATTCTGTACCATGCTTACTTTTACATTCCATTCTTCATAAATCTTCATCAGGGACTCAGTGGCTTCTGACAGTGCAATTAGCACACATGATTAGTCACCTGTCACATCCTTCAACATACACATACATATGTATGTGTATCCATACATATACACACATCTACAATATTCAACTCCTATTCAGAATCTTATATAAATATTTTTTACTTTTATTTATTCAAAGAAGCAATTCTGGAGCTTACAAATTATATATTTTGTAAAGGAATACCTTATTATATTCCTCTGGTTCTTTATTTTTAGATCTTTCATTTATTTTTATTAAAAGTAAAATAAAATAAATGCCCTTCATGTTATGGATTTGGCTTTGATTTCTACTTGAACTGCATTGCATACTTTGTGACATGAAATGCTCCTAACACCATTATTTTCCACCATTGCAGCTTTACTTGTTCTCTGATTCAAGAATTCATTAGGAGGCTGTTTTTTTAATTTTTTTAACTTTTTAAATAATTTATTGTCAAATTGGTTTCCATACAACATCCAGTGCTAATTTTTTTTTAATTGTGTTAATTGACTGATTAATTGACTAATTACCAAGTAACTTGTCTTTGTGTACAGTTTTATGAAAATGTAATATTCATATTTTACAAGGATGTGTTTTGTTTGATCTTTTAATTTTGTGTTTATTAATGTCCATTTTGAGGTCTGTAATGTACTAATTTTTGTGTATGTTTCCTGGACACTTAAAGATTATTAGACATTTCATCTAAAATGTCAAAGTGACAAATTTGTCACCAGGTTCAAGGATTTACAGTTGACTGAATAGACTTGAGAAGAGGCCAAGAACATGAATAAACCCAAAAGAGAAATATGTTTTTTTTTTTCTCTTGTTAAGGAAGTGGTTTTGGCAAAACATTGCGCCACACTTTGGTTGGCTGTCATTTCTGACACTGAAAGGGCTCTTCCTCTTCCACTTAATTTCACCAAACTGCCAACCACACTGCAAGAACAAATATACTCTAGGCGCCTTGTGACAATCAGTGGCCCATTCTTTGATTTAACAAACTTTACCTAATTGAGGCTGACAGAAATCTGCTGCCTCAGGAAGTCTTTTCTCTCAAGCAGAAATGGAAAACTGATGGTCCAAGGGTGATCATAAAATTCATTTGTCGTCTAAGCTGGGACCCATTCAACAGTGAAAGGAGTTTTATTAATTCTTATTTTGGGACAATCATCTTGGCCAAATTTTGATCTATGGTCCCAGTAACTGAGATCTAAATGTAGTCCACAGATGTGTTGATGGGAAGAGTATTTAAATTAGCTGGCAAGAGTTAAAAATAAGGACATTTCACATAAGAATTCACATTGCCAATTTCTCTTTAAAATTATCATGAGATACTAACACTGAATGTCATAAGTTTGGTTGTCTGAGAAGCAGACTCTGAGACTGAGTTTAGTGGGTAGAATGTTGATTAGGGAGTGCCCTTAGAATCAATGCTTATGAAAGGGAGGAACGAAGGCAAGTTAGAGAGAGGCGAGTGAAATGATGGCCTAGGCTGACCCCATGGGGGCACTCTAGAGCTACAATTGCTCAGGGCAGTTCCATATTTTTGCTCTGCCTCAAACAGGCATTTGTTATAATACACTGCCTGAGATGGATGGGTCATACTGGGAAGGCAGCTGTCTGCAATTGAGACAATCCTTGCTGTACTGACAATCAGTACAGAACTGGGCCACCAAGACCTTCCTTGAAGTGGTATTTTGGAGGTACATCAACATCTTCCCCAAAATGAATTATTACAGTTCAGAATAACAATTAGCTAGAGTTGAGTGGTTATCTCCATGCGACAGGGCAACATTCCTAAAGTCTTCTACTCGCCCAGGTCATACCTCCCCATTATCTGTTAGGCCTCTGTCTGCATTTGTGCCAGTGTTGTCTGACCTACAGCAATACCTCCTGCTGTTGCCGTTGGCACTGCAGAAGACACATTTTATTCTTTAGCTTCTTCCGGGCTTCTGACCGTTTCCAACATCAATGCCTTTTAGTTCTCCAGAACAGTGACAAAAGCAGGAACTCACATCTGGTCATATACAATGCTCCATTTTTAAATAAATATCTTATGATTCCTCTTGACAACATTGAATTAAACTCAGAATTGTGACTGCATACATTTTGAAAAACCAATACTATGCCCTACATGTAATATTAAGGTAAAATAAAAGGAAAACAATGTATGCCAGTTTTAATACATGAAAGCTTTAAGATGATTATACCAGTAGAAATACTGAAGCAGTCAGATGCTTGCATCTGAATGTAGAATCATAGTGAATGCACTGGCTGCAAGTGTGTATTGAAATAATTATCTGGCACGGGCCATTCAAATGCCAAGACAAATACTTTCCAAAATGAGGAATGGCTCATTCTCTCCCCTGAAAAGTATCATCTTTTCTTGATCTACACAGTAATAGTATTACTGGAAAATTCGTTGAGTATTAGAGCTATTCAATAATACATAGTATTTAACTGTAAGATGAAGCCAAAGTTCTAGTCTCAGCTACTAATAAGCCAGTTTTGCCTACATGAATAATTAGTGAGATATTCCAAGTGTGAGAGATGCACAATATGGGGTAGATTTTTCTTACGTAGGACTACTATCAGTATTGCCAGACTTTTAGTATCTCTAGCTCAAATGTCAACTGAACCTTTCAATCAATAATGCCCCCACACTGGAACACCTATGTCAAAAACCACTGGAACAAAAACAAAAACAAAACAAAACAAAAACAAAAACAAAGGAATCCAAAAAACCTTGAATCAAATTTACTAATCCATTTGTCAGCCCTTACCTCATTTTACCTAATCCCCAGTGGTCAGTTGTCTCCACTCCTTTCCCATTAAGCCATACTATTCCAGGAAGATAATTTATCAATCTGTCTAGAGGCTCATCTAACCTCTTTCTCTTAAAAATTCTTCATAGTTTCTGGCATTTAAAAAATGATCTACCTGAGTTCCCAGGGATGATACAAATGAACCCACTTTTCACATTTTCTTAATACTTAGGATATTCTTACACACTGCAGAGAAAATATGCAAACATGTGAAATCATGCCAATGCGTTTCTGGGAAGTTCTAAATATTTAATTCTGCAAATGGAAACATTCATTTTATAAAGATCTTGTTATTCTAATTGATATTATTTCCTTCAGGAGAAAGCATTCTCTGGGCATCTATGAAAGATCACTTTGACCGCCATTTTTCCAATGTAATTACAGAAACTTTGTTAAAATTGATTGGGAACTTTGGTATTATATTTAGAGTGCAGTCTTAATGTCCACAATATATACTGTACACAGTATTTAATAAATTGAATAGACTGAGGGCAGCCGCATGGTAATAAAGTACTGGCTAAAAACTTGCACTTGAGTTCCACTTTTGTCAGGAACTAGTTATGTGAACTTAGGTGAAATGTTTAACTTCTCTTGGCTCTGTTTTTCCATCTGTGAAATTATCGGGTTGGAAAACTTGATCTCTAAGGGCACTTTCAGCTCAAAAATTCACTGACTCTGTTTTCATGATTACCTTTTCTACATTTTTCAGATGTTAAATTGGCAAGAAATTAGGCTTTGAGAATTTTTTTGGAAAGCTTTCAGCTCTATTTTGCAAATGCAGATGTTTGGTTACATATAGAATTTCCCTGATGTCTAATGATATATGACCTCAGCTGCCTTCAAGCAGATTATCCATCTGCTATCTTATGTTGACTCTGAAAAGATAATTTTAAAATGTCTTCAGGAGAGTAGTTCCATGGAATATGACATATCTTGAGACACAG
The DNA here is from genome assembly GCF_014898765.1 of Herpailurus yagouaroundi. Classification (NCBI taxonomy): domain Eukaryota; kingdom Metazoa; phylum Chordata; class Mammalia; order Carnivora; family Felidae; genus Herpailurus; species Herpailurus yagouaroundi. The sequence goes on along the minus strand of NW_024412395.1, from coordinate 64,596,166 downwards.
CCAGGCATGACCTATTTCAGCATAGATGGAAGGGATCTGGAACCTAATCTACTTAGTGGTGTGGAGCAAACATCAAGGTGGCTGACCCATCTACAGGTGTTTTCTTGGGGGAAATCTACATTGGCAGACAGAACATAATATCCAGAGAGTACACAATAGATGATAGGTAGTAATTACAGTCATGTTGTTGGTTTCCAAGAATCACTGTAAAATAACAGAACATGTAAATCAGTGTTGACTGAATTTAATATGAAAATATATTTTTTCTTCATTGACCCCTTACTTGACTATCTACCATATGTCTGTGAATAAAACATGTTTTAAAAAATCAGAGTTCATAGGTAGACATTCAGTAATATACAAATCTTTCAGTGTGGGACAAGCTTTAGAAACATTACTCCTGGACCCAATAGGAAGAATAAGCCAAACCAAACAATTGTCCTGTTTTAACAAACTGGAATATTAAGCCAAGCCATTGATATGTTTACTCAAGAGCAAGAGACAATAAAGATCCAGTTGGAGTAATCAGAATTCAGTGGAGGATTTTTATATCAGGAACAATATTAAAGTCATGTTTGCTTTAAGGTATCAATCAAAGGCCGCACTAGTAGCCAGAGCTCAAAACCGCTATTCCTAAGTATTTTCTCTGAACTACATCTTCTAAAAGTCTTACGAAAGTTCTAAAGCTTAGATCTGTGGACACAAGTTTAACTTCTTTAAGATTTTCATAGGCCCTTTGACTTTTAAAGACAGCATTTTACAGCATAAATAAATAAAATACATGTATATCTCATATTAAATTTTAATTTTATCTAAAAATTGAATGTTTTTTGCATGTATTTCAAAATTTATGATGGACCATGATGTCTCTGCAGCTTTCATATACATTGTTTTCAAATGTAATGACAATCTCATCAATGCTAAATTTAATAATCAATAAAACTAAAACACCTTGTTAGTCATTTAATTATACATTTTTTGATTTTGAATTTACAAATTTCCCCTCTTACTTTCATATTTTTTCATGTCATAAGCATTTAGTAGTTCTTTGAAATAGGTATACGCCATTTGTTTTGTGCATAATGTGTCTATTGCAGAAGACAGCTCTTTCCAGGGAAGTACGGGGTGAAAGCAGGCAAGTGTAAGCTAATTGCCAATGGTGGACAGTAGTATATGGAGAGTATAGGACCTTTCCAAGGAGGACAGTCACTGAAAAACAAATAAAATTCAAGAGATTCAGGCGTTTGAAATTACTCTTGCATAAAACCAAAGGCTGTGAGGAAACTAAGGCTATCAGTTATCAGTGATGGCCATACTTCAAAAAACCATGTGAAGAGGAAAAGTAAAGCTACAACCAGGCAAACGCTGGCATGTCAGTTGTTCTACAAATTGATCCAGGACACATTCAGACGCCCAAAATATATTCACTGAGACCTAACATGTGACCCATTTCCAGTAGGTTTGCCAGATATAATGCAAGATACCTAGTTAAAATTAATATTTTTGATATAAGTATTCCTCATGCATATTTATACTAAAACAAAACAAACAAAACAAAAAAAAAAGCCAGTATTCATTGTTTGAAATCCAAATTTCATTATCTGGAATCCAAATTTAACTGGGCATCCTGTAATGTTATTTGTTAAATCTGGCAACCCTGATTTCTAAACATGCAGAAAAAAGAACAAGTGGAAACAGACACAATCCCTGTTCTAGTGGAGATAGCAATGAAATTGGGAGAAAAACACTGATCAAATAACCACACAAACAAATGTAAATAGTTTCTATAGCAAGTATATGAAGGAGAACAGAGATGATGCTTTGAGATTCCATGGAGGTGGTTGACTTGATTAGAGATTAGAGTGGCCTTTTGTGTGTTTGAAGGAAGGGAGGAGTTAACTAGGCTAAGGATTGGGGCATTGGGGGAGGGGAGTCAAAGAGCATTCTAGGGAATTAAGAGACAAAAAGATTTTGAGCATAGAGATATTATAGGAAGAGAGAACGCCAGAGTAGATTAAATGAATGGGAATTAAAAGGAGAGGGCTTGTGCGTCATATTAAAATCCGTCGTCACCTTAAGAAAAAAGAAGAGATCCTGAGAGTTTTCAGTAAAGTGAGTGAGGTGTGTAGATTAGTGTACAGAAAGTGCTTGGAGAGATCCCAGAATAAATGCTTTTAACTGGTAACTTTACACCTAGTCTTCTATTTCAGAAAATTTTGTATCATTTAGTTAGAAGTATGTCCTTAATCTGATCATATTATTTCTCTATTTATCAAATCACTCTTGGTGTCTCCACAGGTAATAGATTAATTTCAACACCCAGACAATGTGATTTTATTTCTCCTTTGGCTCATCCCATATGTGTTTCAATTCTCCTACTTATTTTGTATTTCATAAAGGCCCATCTATAGGTGTAATACAAGTCAGTTATGAGGAAAATGTTCTTCTCATTCCTATATTACTTCAAGCATAAAATCTCATCGCATAAACTTTAAGTGTCACTAAGCGGCTTGTTAAACATTTTTAAACTTAGGAAACCATGAAAAGACAGAAAAATACTGATCCCAAGAATTTTGTTTACTTATTTAAATCCATATTGAAACTGAGGAAATCAATCTGGACTGTTTATTGAGCCATCTGAAATGAAAGTGATACATTTCTGTACTTTTTACATAGCACCTTATTATTCTTATTATGCCAATTCCAGCAATGTCTGTTTGCAGTTTTTCACTAAGTCTGAAAATGAGCAATCTTCTGATTACTCTGAACAGTTGGGGTTAAGGCAATCTCTCATCATATAAGCAACAAAAATGTAAAGTTTTTAAGAATCTTACATTATTTCAGTATCACAGTTTCTGAACACAAATTCACACAGTACATTAGAAATGACTGAAATATAAAATGATTTGTTACTTCCCTCAAAGAACATTTGTTGTGTTACTCCTATGTGGATTTATCCATGAATGAGCTATAGCATACATCAGTGCATTTACAGGTTAAAAGGTCAGGGAGAGGAAAACATTTAAATATAATGCAATATTGTAACACAAAATCAGATATATTCAAATTACAGTGGTTATTATAAAGAGAGTAATCCTGCCAAAGGGATAAGGAACAGATTCCAGGCAGCATGGACAAGAATGGAAAAGAATGGCTGTCATAATCAAGAAACTAAGAGTAGCCCCATTTCAATGGAGCAGTTTTTGAAGTGAAGATGTGGGATTATTAGTCTGGAAAATTATAACAAATGTCTTATGTGGTGCTAAAGATTTGGGAGTGTGATACGTAGCTTATAAGCAGTTTTTGAAAGGTTGTGTAGTGATAGTGCTTTTTTTTTTTTTTTTGAGAGGGAACCCAATGGATTAAATAATTACTTGCAAGAATGGCTTGACATAATTTGATAATAAAATGTATAGGTGAGAAAAATGGGTTATAAATGGTGTGTTTAGTAGATGATAAAATCATCCACAGATGTTCATAAGCCTAACACATTTAAAATAATATTTGCTATTCATTCCATACCTGCATAAAAAATTGTGAAATTGTTGGGGCACCTGGGTGACTCAGTCAGTTAAGTGTCCAACTTTGGCTCAGGTCATGATCTCACAGTTCATGGGTTTGAGCCCCGCTTCAGATTCTCTGCTGTCAGCATACAGCCCACTTTGGATCCTCTGTCTCTCTCTTTCTCCCTGCACTCCCCGCTTTCAGAAATGCTCTCTCTCTCAAAATAAATAAATAAACATTATAAAAAAAGAAATTAGAGAAGTTTGAGGTTACTTTAATAAATAAATAAATAAATAGATAGATAGATAAATAAATAAATAAATAGATAAATAAATAAATAAATGAAATTGTTGAGCAGATACTTCACATTTGTTTTTCTACTTAATCTTTCAAACTTGCCTACAAAAAAGCTATGGAGCTATAATAATTCTTAAAGATGTGAAACTAAGATTGAGAGATATTAAACAGCTTGCCTGAGCTTTTATAAATATCACTGGATATTATTTCTTGTAAAGAACCCATGTTTTTGCATGGACTGTGGCTTTTAAGGGGTCATATAGGTAGGACCTATGAGAGATTTAAATTTTTTTTAATGTTTTGTTGTTTATTTTGAGAGAAAGAAAGCAAGCAAGCAGGGGAGGGGCAAAGAAAGAGGAAGAGAGAGAATCCCAAGTAGGGTCTGGGCTGTCATCACAGAGCCTGATGCTTAGCTCATTCTCACAAACCATGAGATCATGAGCTGAAATCAAGAGTCCGATGTTAACTGACTATGCCACCCAGATGCTCCAAGATAGATTTTAGTATAACAGTTGGAGGGGAGACAGATTGCAGGGAAAAGAATAGTAATGAAACAGAATAATAAAATAGGGAAGACACATAGAGTTGAATAGTTTGAGAACTTTGGTTTTGAGGTGAACATTTTCTTAATGTGAAAGACATGAGGGTGTGTTTTATGGTTTAAGGATTTAAGTGTGTGAAAAGACTTCAATCTAAAATGGCACCAGACACTATGAGATGGAGAATGTCACCAAGGCACCCTCAGAACAATGAAACTTAACTGAAAGTCTGTTTTGCCATAAATGCCTCATTTACAGAAAATTGAGATGGCCAAGAATCTTTTCTCTTTCTCAAGCCAATGAACTTACTGCTTGGATTCTGAATGGACTTCCCTTTCTTTGCACTTCTTGCCCGCAAACACAGTCCAACCCAAGCCCTCAACAGACTCTTCTATAGCTTGCTATACCATTTGTTTCTCCAATTGCGATTTCTTTACTATTCCCAAATAAACTCAATTTCTGGGAATTCAAACTTGCCTTAGCTTATCTCTTTATTTAGGTTGACACACGAAAAAGGAGGGGCGCCTGGGTGGCACAGTCGGTTAAGCGTCCGACTTCAGCCAGGTCACGATCTCGCGGTCCGGGAGTTCGAGCCCCGCGTCAGGCTCTGGGCTGATGGCTCAGAGCCTGGATCCTGTTTCAGATTCTGTGTCTCCCTCTCTCTCTGACCCTCCCCCGTTCATGCTTTGTCTCTCTCTGTCCAAAAATAAATAAACATTGAAAAAAAAATTAAAAAAAAAAGAAAAAGGAGAAAATAATAAAAGGAACAATGCTATACTACACCTGGTATAGTTGAAAGTTCAATCACAGAATGACAAAGGATCAAATCAAGAAGTGGAAATATAACTTGAATAAGGAGCACTGGAAGGACAGTTTAAGGTCAAATCTTCCTCTGAGTCTTGTGAGAAGGAATTAAAAGGGTTTAAATGATAAGCTTTTGCTTTTAAGAAGTAGATTGTTTTCCAAAGCTTTGTTTTGGGAGATTTTGTTTACTTTGTTTCTAAATCTAAAACATGCCCTTTCTTTTTCTCCTAAAGTTGATGTGCTCCCAAAATTATAGTTAACTGAAGTGCCTGATAAGGTAGCTTCTAGCTAATCAAGGCTTTTATCTATGTTGTTTTTACACTGGCAGATTAATTGCCTGAATTGCCTTTTTATTTTTAAGTAGTCCTGAGAAGGAAATTTAGCAATTAAAATGATTTAGACTCTGTAGCTTATGTAGCAGTTCAAATGACATTTGAAAGATAGTAGGGGAAATTAATGAATGATTGTGCAAAATAATATGTAGCAGAAATATGTTTGTTGCTATAATTAAAAGTGCGTAACTTGGTGATCCAGGTCAATTTTTACAAAGAATCAGCCATTAGGACTTTTCAAATGGCTTTAAAAATTTATTGTTTCTAATCAGTCATATTTCAACTTCAGATGTGGATTTGAATATTTAATTAACTGATTTTAAAGTAATGTGCTATGCACTTTATTTAATGTAGTTGATAAGTACTTTCTCATAGAGATTTAGTGAGTATTCATAAAAGTTTAATTAACTAGAAACTTCAGTATATTAACAACAGATTTTTTATGTTTTTAATTACTAAGGAAAATGTGCCAATACAGATTTCATTTTAAGCATTGATTTATAGATTCACTGTAGAAAAATAAGTAATACAGGAAATAAAATCTTTACAACATTTAATTATCAGAAATTATACCAACAAATAATTTAAATAATTTTTAATTTAAAAATTAAAAGCATATATTTCCAGATTTGTTCCTATCAAACAATAGGTATATAAAAATGCTTAGAAATGTACACACAATTTCACAAAATGGAATCATTACAATCTATGCAATGGTATTTTTTCATGTATGGACTATATTTCCAAGCCAATAAATATTGATTTGCATAAATATACATTTAACTGTATAGAGTTTCACTCTATATATTACATAATCAACATAAATTAATTATACAAACCTACATGTATATTATAATTATTTACTCTGATTTTTCCCTTGGGACAAAAACTTAAAAGGAGAATTTAAGTATGTAAAAGAAGCAAATAAATGTTTTGGTACTTGACTAATTTGTCTCCAGAAAGGACATAATAATTTAAATCACCATAAGTTTCTTTTGTGAGAGTGTCAGTAAACTATGGTCCCTGGGCCATATCTGGTCAGCCATCACTTGTTGAAAAAAAATTCTTTTGGAACACAGTAACACTCATTTATTTACATACTGTTTCTGGCTCCTTTCACAGTAGTTATGACAGAGACTATATATTTATTGTGCTTAAGATAGTCTAAATTATTTGCTATTTTCTTTAACATAAAAAGTTTGCCCTGGGCTAGAGCTTATTCTTCATGGTATTATAAATATCTAATTCTATATTTATTGACAGAATAGCAAGTATAAAGTAAAATAAAATAGAATAAATTGTGTCTCTTGCTTAACAACTGAGATTGAATATATCTCCATACACACATTGGCTACGTATTTCTTCCATTATGACTGCCATATTTTCCAGTGGGACATTCTTTTTTTTTTTTTCTTCATTGATTTGAGAAAGCTCTCAATATGTTGAAGATGTGAATTTTCTAAACAATTTTATTATGGTATAATTTATATACCATAAAATTCTCCTGTTTTAAATGTATAATTCACGATTTTTAATAAATTTGCCAAGTTATGCAACCATCACCACAATCCAGTTTTAGATCATTTTATCATTTCAAAAAGATCTCTAAAGCCCATCGCAGCCAATCCCCATTTACAGTTCAAGCCCTAGGCATCCACTATTGTCAAATCTATTTTTTTTGTCAGTAAATATTTTCCTTTTCTGAATCTTTTCTATGAAGAAAGTCATACAATATGTGGTCTTTAGTGGAATGTTTGTGTTTGTCCATGTACAAGTACATGGGTATTTGCAATGTTTGCCCTTTTGGCTATTTTGAATAAATGCTGCTGTAAACATTTGTGTACAAATCTTTATGCAGATATATATTGATAGTTTATTTAGGTAGATACCTAGAATTAGAATTGCTTAGTCCTATTGTACATTCTTGTGTAACTTATTAAAAAGTTGCCAAATTAAAACTAGAGTGGTGACACAATTTTACATTCCCACAAGCAGTGTATGAAGGTCCCAGTTTATCTGCATAATCTTTTTATTTTTTCACTTTTTTAATAACCACATGCTAGTAAGTCTAAAGTAGTTTTTCATTGTGGTTTTGATTTGAGTTTTCCTAATAACTAATGACATGGAGCATCTTTCCATGGGTTTACTGACCACCTCTATATATTCTTTGGAGAAATGTCTATTCAAAGCTTTTGCTCATTTTTAATTGGTTTGCTTTTTTATTATTCTTTATGCATGCTCAATCCAAATCCTTTATCAGATATATGATCTATAAATACTTTCTCCTTTTTTATGGGTTGTCTTTTCACATTTTTTGATAGTCCTTTTTGAATAACAAAACAGTTTTAATTTTTATAAAATCCAGTTTATCTTTTTTTAATCACTTGTACTTTTGATGTCACAACTAAAAAGTCATTGTCAAAAGTTTTAGTGGGGGAGAGGAGCAGAGGGAGAGAGAGAGAGAGAGAGAGGGAGAAAAAGAGAGAGAGAGAGAAGGAGAGAGAGGGAGAGAGAGAGACAGAGAGAGAGAGAGAGAGAGAGAGAGAGAGAATATCTTAGGCTCCACGCTTAACACAGAGCCCAACGAGGGGCTCAATCCTATGACCCTTGGATCATGACCTGAGCTGAATTCAAGAGTCAGTCATTCAACTGACTAAGCCACTTAGGCAGCCCTCTTCTGGTCAGGTCTTTAATCCATGTTTTCTTTTTGTGTATGATGTGATATACAATAAAACACAGAGAAGGATGGGGCGCCTGGGTGGCGCAGTCGGTTGGGCGTCCGACTTCAGCCAGGTCACGATCTCACGGTCCGTGAGTTCGAGCCCCACGTCGGGCTCTGGGCTGATGGCCCGGAGCCTGGAGCCTGCTTCCGATTCTGTGTCTCCCTCTCTCTCTGCCCCTCCCCCGTTCATGCTCTGTCTCTCTCTGTCCCAAAAATAAATAAAAACGTTGAAAAAAAAAATTAAAAAAAAAAAAAAACACAGAGAAGGAAATTGGAGGTTCTGAAGAGAAAAAGTATACTCCATTGAATATTCCCTCCCCATACTTCTTAATTTTACATCTTCAGGCTAAATGACTACTTCAAAGAACAAAATCTTCTATATAAAAGAAATACATATGCTTATGTGAAAATATAAATCATACATATATAGGTAAAATCAGAAACTTTTTTTCCACCTATTTTACCATGGAAGAGAGAACATTTGAGGTTTCTTTCATAACTGAAGATAGCAAGAACCTTTTCTTAGGCAATTTGGAATTGTTGGAGGTCATAAAATTCACCCACTCATTATTTGACAGATTCTGCAGGCCAAGAACTGAATTGTGAATGTGGCAACTATGTAGGTAAAACTATAGTACAAATCTAGTGTCAAATCATCATATAGACCCAATTGCATCCAAGTGAATATCTGTTAATTAATGCCAACCAGTATTTCTAAAAGCCTGTGTTCTAGGAGTTTACTTTTTTTTTTTTTTTTTTTTGCCTGTTTAGTAGGGCAATACATTTAACAGAATGTGTTTGCTGTGGTTAACTTCTGTGCAGGTAAACATCAGCAGTGTTAAAATTATTATAAAATGCTCTGTGAGTGACTTTTTTGAGATAAGTTGCATGACACTTGTTTATCTACATAGGTAAAACAAAGGTAGAAATGTACTCTGTTGCGTAAGGACCTATAACCAAGATAATTCTAAGAAAGCAAAGACAGAATTAAATACTTTAGCAAAGTTACCACTGACTAGAACATCATCAACAACTTAAAGACTTATTAATCCTAACCCCACACTTGAGTAATATCCATTTATTGTTTGTAAGTTTTTGGTTGTTCATCTTTTGTGTATAAATGTTTATGTATGCAAGTATACATTTTGGCACAATTCCAGATTACATTAAAGAGATGATTTCTGGAAACACAGGAAAAAGAATGATATGATTATATGGAATTTTCATGAATAAATTAAGTTTAACATACTAAGAATGTTTGTCTTCTTAAAGTTTATTAAGTATCAATTTCAGATGAAATTAGGTCTAAAGAATGGGTTCAGGCATACTCTTTCCTTTACCAAGATCTTAAAGAACATTTCATTACTGACTGATGTGCATCAGAAACTTTACATAGATTCTGATATAACTAGGAAAATATGAGGACTGTCAGAAAATGTTTCTATACATATTTGTTAGAAGTGTGTTACTGAACTCTTTCCTTAGTATCATCCAATTAAGATTAAAATTTTGAACCAATTGCTAATATGAAAAATAAATGAAACTACAAAAACTATTTGATAATAAGTATGGCACAAACACTGACCAATCAGAACAGATGAGATTTTAAAACCAGGGATGATTGTGCTAGATTTTACCAACTAAATATGAATTAGAACTATAGTTATTACAAGGCATCCTTACTTAAATGATGAGTCATAAACAATTGTAAGAGACCTAGAAAGCTATTGCATAAGTTAACAAAATCAGGATTCTAGGGGATGAATCCTGTCAATACTATTGTTAAGCTCAATCCATGTAGCAGATCTGCTAATTGAGATTAGTAATGCCAAATGCAAAGTTCTTTAGTTATACTCAAAGACACAACTGCAAAGTTAAAGGATGTAGATAGAAGACATTAACTGTAGGTAAGAAACAAAACTAAAAAAAAATTAATAAAGCAAACAATTAAGCTCTATATGATTTTGAAAATGTAATATGCTTGTAGGAAAACATCTGATTTAATAAAAAGCAGGATTAACAGAAAAATAATTTCAGATCTAAATAGTCATTATCTCCACAGTACTCTACCATGCCCCAATTAAATGTGAAATGTCTCATTTATATATTCTTGCTTCATTTTAAAGAGTGATACTTATAAGCTATAGTCTATCAAACATATGATTGGCCTTGAGAGTGAAAGGCCTTGAAACTGTGTAACTGTGTAATAAAAGGAAACATTGAGAAAGGATGAGATGTTTCAGTTATACAAGGCAAGACTCAAAGAATTCAAATGTTTAGATATTTGATGTCCTATGATGGGAAATTGGGACTAAAGTCAACTTTGTTGCCTTAGATAACAAAAGCAATTTCTGTGGATGGTATTTATTCAGAGGTAGATTTCAGTTCAAAACAAAGTGGTGTGCCTCTATAACTTAGAGCTCCAAGAAAGAATGGGCTGTCTCTCAAAGTGGTTAGCTCCTGTCACTGGAAGTGTTCTTGCTGTCTGTGGATGAACATTGGTCATGGATATCATGGAACATATTCCCTTCTTTGAAGGAAGATATAATTAACTGACCTTTAAGCTTGTTTCCGCCTCTCAAATTCTCACTTTATGATCACTTTGACACATTTCAATGGTATAACTTGTCATTTCCATCTCTAAATTGAAGCTGATGCCACAGGAACCAGTAAGCCTAGTGACAGTGTTCCATGATGCATGTTCCCTTAGACATTACCAGCAGGCTATGTATATTTTACATATAAATTGCATTCACTTTTATCTTTCTATTGTTCATTTATATTATATCCAGAAAATGTATAAATGTATATATGGACAGAATTATCAATACATGTGTTAAATAATTTACAAAATTTTGGTTCTTTTGCAATCTTTTTTATCAATTAGTTTTGTATTTAAAATATTCTATTCTAGTTTTAAATTACAAAACAACCTGTTTCCTGGAGTCAATGGATGAGGTTTTACTTGTTTTTGTTTTCCATGGAAAACTTAAACATTCCAAAGAATCGATTTTATACAGAGGCCTGTTTATGTGGTATATTTCATGTAGGGCAAAGACCACGATTAAAGTGTCCATGTAAGGATTTAAATTCTAAATCCCAATCCACAGAGACAATATGTCTGATCCTTTCACTATCCTACCCATGGCATTTAAATAGCTTTAACTTATTTTGGTTTACATAGCTGACTTTAGATGCTTCACTTTTTGTATGTAACAATTTAATTTCTTTCTGTTGAGTTCACCTATGTACTTTATTACTGTATTACATTTCATCCCATGGGGGAAGAGAATGTCTATGTGAATCTGCCATAGTTTTGGTATTTTTAGCTAATTTTATTTCTTTCATTCAGAAATTTGAAGAACTCTCATTCACTCTTTGAAGCTATCTCACTGTTACTCTTATGTTTTCAGTGCGCTTATGTAACTATTTCCCCTTTTGCTAAAGTACTGAAAGGGGTATAATCAAATATGTACTCAATCTACTAAAATCTCTTTTTTTGGTCAATTAGCATTTTGAAATTTGAGTAAAATACTGGTAAAAGAAGGTGCTTAGTAACAAATGTAAATACCAGTAGGAGTAATAGGCCAACATACCTCAGATAATGGCAAACAGTAGTGTACTGCATATATAAATGAACTATTTCAATTTTAAAATGACTCGTTTGTTTGATAGAATAAATAACTTCTATTTAAGGAGGTAGCATATATGAAATAATTACTTTTCTTTGCTAACTTCCATTTGTTTCCAAAGCTTGCTATTCTGCTTCCAAATGATGTCTACATGGAACAAAATTTCAACCATTTTTTATTTTATTCTTTCTTAGACAAAGATGTTTAGATCACAGTCAGAATCTTTGAAAGTTACTTTTTTTGAATATTTTTGAGAAATCTTTCAAATAAAATGTTAGATTGAACCAGTTTGGTAATTTTAATAAAATTATCAGAGCCAGTCTAACTTTGATGAACAAGATCACAGTCATAGTTATGCTGAACAAATTGATTTTACTATTGCTTAATCAAATAAAGCTGCTCATTTGTTTTTTTATTTTATTTTTTAAATATATGAAATTTATTGTCAAATTGGTTTCCATACAACACCCAGTGCTCATCCCAAAAGATGCCCTCTTCAATGCCCATCACCTACCCTACCCTCCCTCCCACCCCCCATCAGCCCTCAGTTTGTTCTCAGTTTTTAAGAGTCTCTTATGTAAAGCTGCTCATTTGTATCGTTCATCATTGAAGTTCTCTGTTCCCAAAAGTTGCCCAAGAGCTTTAACATAGTGTTTTCCCTTTTCAAAGGATTTTATGGAAGTACTCAATTAAGACAGCTGTTTTTAAGTAAGGAATGCCAAATATCTGAACTTTGTGAGCCTACAACCACCTTTATATGAAATCTTACTTCTGTGTGATACTCCTGTGCCACCAGAGAGACTAGGGAAGAACATACCTCTCTGTGTTCCTCATAAGGCAAAAATCAGTTATAAGTAGATCTCAGCATTTACAGTTCAGAAGTGTTCATCTGGGAAAAAATTTCAAATTTCCATTCAAGACTGAAAAGGGTGCTGGTAATACATGGATATTGTTTAGCATTGCCTTAATAAAGAAATGAAGATATATTTAGAATTCAATTTATCTATATTTGTTTGCCAAAGTTTCTGTCTTCTGTGGTTTAAAAACAAATCAAAGTGTCACTACACCAGGGAGGGATGACAGCCTTACTTTTGGTAGACCCAGCATAAACAAAAATATGGAAATTAGCAAAATATTCAATATTTTTCTCTTGACCTTCCTCCACATTGGAACCAATGCTTTTCAAGTTCATGCATAGTACAACGTTTAGTAAAAGATGAAGGGAATCCCATACAGGAGAATACCTAGCAGAGTGCCTGGCTTAATCAGTAAACTAGCCAGTTAAATTTTATTTGACTTCTCATATATTTTATTCCTAGTCAGTATCCCCGGTGATATCTACAAAAAGAAAAGAAAGACAGACAGAGAAGGGGATAAATAAATTTAGACCTGGATGTCTAAATTTAATTCTCATTACATAAAATATGATAAATAGAGAAAATGATAATATCCATCAGGAATTAACACTTAGAGCCTAAGTGTCCCGTTTTGTCACAATTTATAAATAACTTCTTAGAACAAGAATTAAAAAAAAAAATTCTCAGGGCATCTGGCATTTTCAGATGTTTCCCATGTGAGTTTCTAAGAGGTTGAAAAAGGCCCAGGACATTTTGATTTTGAGATTCCCACTAAATTAGAAATGATGAACTAGAAAGCAACTTTCCCAAAATTGCGTTAGACTTTAAATTATTACAGTTGCCAATTGATAGTTTAGCACATTAAAAATACACCCACTTTGTGAATAACCTTAGCTGGAGATTAATATCAAAAGGCTCCATGCTAGGTTTTTCATGGCAATGAGGCCCAGGACCCTTCACATAACAGGCAAGCCCTGTTTCACACAGTGTCTAGATAATGGAGATTAATCTGCAAATGATGGAACTGAAATTTTCTTTAATTTTCATCATTATGACAGGTACTTTAAAGATATTATATATTTCTCTTCTTTTGAAAGGACTATTTGAAACTGTTATAAAGCATCAAAAAATAAAAAAGCCAAACACTGCTATTTACCTTTTTTAATGACAACATATTACCATATGTTCATTAAACATGAATGAAATAACTCTGTCCCTTTAGAGTATGATCCTATCTATCTAGTAATAACTCAAGCATCCAAAATTTATTCAGTGCCTGTCTTATGCCAAGCACTATTATAGGCTCTGAAGATGCATCAAGGAAGAAATTACACACAAAATAACACCTGTCAAGGTGGGGGGAGGAAAGAATAGACAAAGTCATATAGTTTAATTATTGAAATTTCAAAAATATATTTATAACAAAGTAATATATGTTCATTGCAAATTTTAAAGAACACAGAAGATTGTTAAAGAAATTAGAAGTTGTCCCCTTCTACTTTTCCACAAAATCCCATTCCTGAGAGTGATTATTGTTCAGTCTATGTATGTATGTACATATATATGTATATGTATGTACATATATATATAATTTTCTCTAAGATATGAACAAATTCTTTAGTTGTATTTTTTTAAGTTTTTATTTATTTATTTTTTAGAGGCAAAGAAAAAGAGAGAAATGGGAGGGGCAGAGAGAAAGGGAGAGAGATGATCCCAATCAGGCTCCACACTGTTAGTGCAGAATCTGACACAGGTCTCAAACTCATGAGCCATGAGATCATGACCTGAGCTGAAATCAAGAGTCGGATGTTTAACTGACTGAGTCACCCAGGTGTCCCTATTTTAGTTTTGTTAATAACTAGTATTCTATAATGGTAAAAACAAGTCATCTCAATCCTAATTTGGAATATTTTTTTTTTCCCATAACTTCAGGAAGCTTACAGGATATATACAAAATGGAAGATCATCTAATCTTAAATTTTGTGTGGCCACTGTTTGATACATTTATCATTGCCCACGTAAGCATGATTCTTTACTGTCCAGTGTTTTCAGAATTTTATGCTAACTGGTCCAAAGGAACTTTTGCCTAGACTGACAGCTTTAGTGCCTGAGCTTCAGTCTTTCAGGCACTATCCCTCCTTCATTTCTTGTCTTCTCCCTCTCCATCCCTCTGCACAGAAGTTTCTATCACTTCCCTATTACAAGTCAGCACATAACACAAACGACAGAAAGCAACTCGTGTGATCTGCATATCAGTAGTCTACATTTTATGTGCTCTCCCGCACTCTCTATCAATGTCTCTCTCTTCACTTTTCTCTCATTTGCCAATCCTTACCTCAACCTTAGGGGTCAGAAATTCAAATATCTTCAGGAGGGAAACAGGTAACTTTTTGGTGGGAGTCAGCAGAGTATAAGACCTTCAGGAGTGAAGACTGATGAATTCAAAAGTGCATGTCCCATAAGTGTTCACATTTTTTAAATAAAAGTAACTAAATACTTTAGTAACTCTGCTCACCCCCCAAAATGGCACATTTGATGAGAGACCACCAATGTGGACCTTTTCATGCTAATTAAAAACTAAAGGGAAGGGATGATATTCAATTAGTTATTGCTTTTGGCCTGACACATCACTTGGGGCTAGGAATCACAAACTTCATGGATGTCTTTTTAGAATAGAAGAGGACCCAGAAAAAAATAAAAATAATATATACATAAATTATACTGCCATGTTGAATATAAATTCATATTTTACATGTGAAAATAATGCTATTGAATAAAATATGTTTTCATTTTCACCACTTAATGAGCTTTTAAAATGAGTATGTACTTTTAGCAATGGATGATGAAATTTTTGCTTTGTTTTGCCTCCAAGTTCTACTGGAACAAAATGCTTTTATGCTTGTAGTGTCATCATTTCTTCTCATGTCTTATGGCTTAGTAGCTAGCTCAGTTTGAATTCCTCCTAGAATAGTGCACTCACTACAACACGTATTATGTTTTATTTAATTTCTAAACATAGTAAGTTAGAAAGTTTTGCTTTCCTTGACCAAAACATGCCTTAGTTAATGCCTCCTCATTGATTTTAATGCATATCTACCTATTGAGTTAATAGTAGAAGTCCAATTCCTCTAACACACAAAGTCCCTCAGCTATTAGAATGAAAGTGCTATTACGCTCTTTCAAAGACATCTCTTTTCCAGGTTTAAAAACTTCTGTTTAATTTTGTCTCAGGAAATGTATTTATCAGATATTTTCTCCATATGGCCTGTTGCCCTCTGAAAAATTGTACTAAGGTTTTATTTAAAATGTACTAATACACATTGAAAAGATGTTCAGCGTCGCTCCTTATCAGGGAAATACAAATCAAAACCACACTCAGATATCACCTCACGCCATTCAGAGTGGCCAAAATGAACAAATCAGGAGACTATAGATGCTGGAGAGGATGTGGAGAAACGGGAACCCTCTTGCACTGTTGGTGGGAATGCAAATTGGTGCAGCCACTCTGGAAAGCAGTGTGGAGGTTCCTCAGAAAATTAAAAATAGACCTACCCTATGACCCAGCAATAGCACTGCTGGGAATTTATCCAAGGGACACAGGAGTGCTGATGCATAGGGGCACTTGTACCCCAATGTTCATAGCAGCACTCTCAACAATAGCCAAATTATGGAAAGAGCCTAAATGTCCATCAACTGATGAATGGATAAAGAAATTGTGGTTTATATACACTATGGAATACTACGTGGCAATGAGAAAAAATGAAATATGGCCTTTTGTAGCAACGTGGATGGAACTGGAGAGTGTGATGCTAAGTGAAATAAGCCATACAGAGAAAGACAGATACCATATGGTTTCACTCTTATGTGGATCCTGAGAAACTTGACAGGAACCCATGGGGGAGGGGAAGGAAAAAAAAAAAAAAAAAAAAGAGGTTAGAGTGGGAGAGAGCCAAAGCATAAGAGACTGTTGAGAACTGAGAGCAAACTGAGGGTTGATGGGGGGTGGGAGGGAGGAGAGGGTGGGTGATGGGTATTGAGGAGGGCACCTTTTGGGATGAACACTGGGTGTTGTATGGAAACCAATTTGACAATAAATTTCATATATAAATAAAAAAAATAAAAAAAAAATAAAAAATAAAATGTACTAATATTTTTCATAATATATGAAATCTAATACTGAATGTAGAACTAATGCTCTATGGTAATTTCTTTACCAGAACTCAGTTAAGAAGGACTAAAAACTTTCCTTCCCTACTTACACTATTTTGCCTCTAGAAAATGAATATCACCATGACAATCAAGACATTGTACAAATAAAATTTGGCAAATTATGCATATAACAGCTTTATAAATAAGGGTATGAATTATTTATATTTGAATTGCAATTCATGTTTATCTTAAAGGCCAGGATATAGAAAACCATAGGCTAAAGATTATGGATGAAATATTTATTACTAGACACTGTAACATAACCAAAAACAAACAAGTAAACATATAAGAAGCCTGAACTAAACTAAGTGACTGAGGATTACACTATACTTACAATAATTTACAAGTAAAAAAGCAAAGTTAAGACTTGAAAAATGAGACCAACAAAAGACATTATTGAAGATACAGTGATAGCAAGTACGTATGAAATGTTAGTCTATCTGTGTGAAAAAATATAATAGGAACTTTGCAGTGTTGTGTACCAGCCCTTTTTATTACGGTAGATATTTATAGTTGTCATCGATATTAGTAACATTAATTTTACCTTTTATATCAAATTTGAGTACTCCTTATTAAGTCATTATTAATTACACTCCACTCAATCCATTATTTAATTCATTCCACACACATTTTTGAGCACTTACTATGCCTTTATGTACTGGAAGTATTTCAAGAAACAAGACATTGAAAGCCATTGCCCTCATGGAGGTTGCCTTATAACATGTTACTTGGAAGAAGCCTGACTTAACATGAAAATTTTGTATGTCATTCATATCCATTCAAAAAAAAAAGGACCATTATTTTTTAAACATGGAGGATCTCTTTAGTCTTAACATTACAGATATTTTGATTACAAAGACTACAGTAAGGCTATATACCTTATTCTGAGTCTTAACAGTTATAGTTAAAAAACAGTTATAAGAGTTATAGTTTTAACAGTCAAATAAAATAGTCAACTTTGCTTGATTACCTCTAAATATGCTTTTATTTAGTATACCATTAAATGTATTTTCTAGCCTTTTAAGGAAGAATTCTTCTCACTGTCTTCAATCATCCCATAGTTGAATAACTGCCCACTAAAGAAGTCCACAACCTAATCCCTGGAAGTAATATGTTATCATACATGGTAAAAGAATTTTGCAGATATGATTAAAGGTAAAGAGTTTGAGATGGGGAGATTATCCTGTATTATGTAAGTGGCCCCAGTCTAATCACATGTGTTCTTAAAAGCAGATAATCTTCCCCGATTGTGACCAATGAGAGTTGTGAGGACAAATGAAGACAGAAAAATTAAAGACATGCAGTGTGGTCAAAACTCAACCACACCTGACTATCTTTGAAGATGGAGAAGGGAGCTGTAAGTCAAGGAATGCACCAGCCTATAGAAGCTGGGAACGATCTTCAGATGATAGCCACCAAGAATATAGGAACCTTGGCTCCTACAACAACAAATACAAGAAAGTGAAATCCACCAACAACCAAATGAGCAAGGAAACGGATACTCTTTCTAGAGTCTCTAAAAAAAAAAAACCCACTGACTGACACCTTGAATTTAGCTTGGTGAGATTTGTGTGGGACTTATAGACCAATAGAACCATAAAATAATGAATTTGTGTTATTTCAACTTCTAGGTTTATGATAACTACTTATTGCAACAACAGAAAACTAATACACATAGGGTAAAAGTAGTATCACCATAGACATTTATGTTTGCTTAATGTACAGATTTTTTAAGTTTTGTTCTTACTCTTCTAAATGATAATATTAACAAAAACAAAACACCCAGCATTCAGAATTTGTTTTCTAATATCATTCCTTAATAACAGAACCAGGGCTACTTAAATAAATGTATAATGCAAGGATTACGTCAGGATATATGCAGTATAAGGCTGGAGCGTCTTTTATTTATAGAAACTAAAGACCATGATCAACACACACAGGTTTAATGGGAAATTTTTCAAAAATTAAATTTATATGCATATTTTTTATTTAAAGAAGTATGAGTTCAGGTGAATAAAAGAATTCCATACATAAAATGATTTATCATTGCTATAATTCTATGGGAGAAGTGGAATGGAAATACAAGTTAGTGAAAAATAATAAATGCTGTAAAGTCTCTTACTTAATATTAAAGAGCATATTCATTATTTAAAATAAATGCTGGTGCATTGGGATGACATTTAAATTCTACAAATCACCTTTAAAAGTAGAAATAGCTTTATCCTAAAATTTATAAAACTTAAAAAATGCATTATTTGGAACATCATAGACTTACCATGACATATTTTAGATTTTAACTTGGTATATATGAGGGGGTACATATTTTTTCAAATATGTTTTAGAGAATAAGAAGGAAACTTGTTTGATGACATTGGTCTAGAAAATTTATAGCATATAATGTGTATTTTAGAAAAGAAAAATATATAATCAATAGTTTAAGTTACCTTTAGAAAACTATAATAGAAAAGCAAATTGAATCCATTATATGGATTGTATGCATTATACAAATCATTTTTAAAACAGATTTTAATTTCTGGTAAGTCTCTTCATCACATAACATGGTTCATTTCTTTTCCTTCTAGATATTCACACTTTTTTTAAATCACAATATCTATGAAGAGATGATTAAATTCAGTAATGATCATGGAAATGTAGGTTAAAACAACTAAACAAAAACATTTTTCCAATTTGACTACTATTATCATAAATTATAATATCCAATCTTCACAAAAGATTGTAAAGAAAAGAATACTCCCAACACAGTAAGGCAGTGCCTAAATTTTGCAAAATTTTCATGAACAATTTGCCAGTAATCATCAAATTAAAAATGCATTTACATGTAAACCTGTGGTAGGTCCATTAAAAAAATAAGCTCTGAAAAATATTCACAAAATATATCTGAAGGGAAAGTTCAAGTTCAATAACAGGATGAATTATCCCATGACATATGCGTCTACCTATTTATATGTAGGTGCATATCAAAAATGGTCTGGGAGGATGCACACTGCATAGTTAATAATGATTACCTGCTATTAACTGAGAGTGTGGAAGGCAGAGTGAGACGTCCTCTAAAATTATAGAGAAAATATATATGCCTTTTGGTGTTGTGCAGAATAATAGCTCTGCAAAGTTGTTCACACGACAGCCCTTGGAAGTTGTGAGTATCTTACCTGACATGGCAAAAGGAACTTGGTAGCTGTGATTATGTTGGAAATCATGAGATTATTTTGGTTTACTCATTTGTGTCCACTGTAATGGCAAAGGTCCTTTCAATGTCGAGAGGTAAATGGAGAGTCAGAGTGAGAGAAGGAGATGTGAAGACAGCAGAGGTCAGAGTGATGTGATGTGAGAAAGACTCAACTGGTCATTCCTGCTTTGAAAATGGGAGGGGCCATGAGCCAAGAAATACAGGAAGCCTCCAAATACTTTAGAAAACCAAGAATGGGTTCTTCTAGAGAGTCTCCAGAAGAAATATGACCCTGAGACACCTTGATTTTAGTCCAGTAATACCCATGTTGGATTCCTGACTCCCAGAAGTGTAAGAATGTATGTTTGAAACAATAAGAAACTATTAGCTTTTTAAAAATACCTTTTATGGATTGAATGATAAACTTGAAGTTTAGTCGAGTGAAAATGTGAGAGAACTTTAATTTTATAATCTTGCTTGAGTCATTGTGTAATGGATCATTTCAGATAGTAACATTTTAAAACAGATTTAATGATATCTGAAGTACAGATACAGAAAACAAATCTGATGTATTTGTTGTCAGTAAAGGTTAAGAATTATATGAATTTATACATACATACATATGTACATACACACATAGAAAATGCTTAAAATGAAAAGAAGAAACATGGAAATTATTTCTTCTTTATTCTTAAACTAATTTTAGAAACAATAGTAAGATACATTTTAAAAGAACAAACTTTTTGAGAGAGTTATATTTGCAGTTAGTTGATTCTACCATTAACTTTTGAGTTAACTGGGATTTTTTTCTTTTTATTCCCCGTGATCTTTAAAATTAGAACACTCTCTGATTATTAAGAATCACCTCACAGATAAAAGAAAAATGCTCCAATTATCTTTTGGGAATGAGTTTTCATACTACATGCACATCAATTCTTCTCAAGGGGAGACATACCTATTTCAAGACTTCTTTTAAAATTACAATTTAAGCAGCTCTTATTTGTGTCAAAATTGTTTAGTCTGCCTGAATTGCCCCAAGAAAAAATATGCTAAAGAGACTTATAAAAGGAAAACTTCTTGTTATTCAACTCATATGTTCCTCCTGAGAATTTTTTTAAACACATCTATTTTAAGAACCTGTGGGGAAATTTACATTTTATTCAGGGTTGTTGTAAATAACAAATATAAAAAAGATTCAAATAACGTTGCTGAAGCAGGAGTGTGTTGAATTACTCCAGTAATTCTTTAGTGTCTATTTTTATATGTTTCTAATATTTCCTCTGAAACATTTATGGAGAAAAGAAAGAGAATGCTAGAAGCATGATCTAGTGGTCCACTCATATGACATGTTCCAGCGTAAATTATTGTAACACAAATAGGAATAGATATATATATTAACTTTATAGACCTGCACATGCACTAATAATAAATGGTTAAATAACCTATCAATTAGCAAATCACCCTTAGAATAAATATGCATTTAACGACTAGGTCCCAGTTCATAGTAGATGTTGATACACGTTGTTAATTAACAGAATGCAGGTATATAGTTGCTATAAAAATGGAACCTAAGCATTACCCTAAGCACATTACATATATATGTATGTTATACATATGAGTACATGTGTATGTATATGAGTATATGCTTACATGTTTACATATATGTGTGTATATATGTGTGTGTGCATATATATGTATATATATGTAAACATGTAACATATATATGTGTGTATATATGTGTGTATATATATGTATATAAATGTGTAAGCATGTAAACATATACTCATATACACATGTACTCATATGTATCACATACATATACCCATGTATATGTGTATACTCATATATACATAACATATAATATATAATGCTGCTTATGTACTTAATACATATGTGTACATTATAATGCATACATACATGCACATATACATGTATATACTCATGTGTGCATATATACACACATAATCTCAAGCATGTATAGATACATATATAATCATGTTATTTATGTTCTGATATCTTTGGTAGAAACACTGAATACTGCTTACTACATATAAGAACATGGGTTTACATTTCTTTCCCAATTTTATCAAGTTGATAGAATTTTTTTTATCTGGCAAAGTTGGTGTATTGGCATCTGAAGACTGAGGAAACTTGGATTCCTGTATGCCTGGACATAAAAAGAGTAGCAATCAACCCACATCAGATTTGGGGCCACAGGTAGGGGTTTTTTCACCCCGCTTAGTTATTGACTAATATACTCAATGATATTGTTTCACAAATGATCCATGACTTATTCCATTTATTAACATAAATCAAACTGCTTGTGAGCATATGGCTGTGTTTGGACAAAAAACATCATATTTTTAATAATAGCTCTTTATGTAGACAGAGTTTAACATTAATTTTTCTTTTCAGTATCATCAAATAATGCTGGCACTGAATGTCTGTATATTCTGAACTAGACTCACATTGGTATCTCTTTTGGTTTAGGCCATATATATCCTGAGAAGATATGAAACAACTGGACAATCTTGTACTTATGTATATGTCTATAGCATCTACTTGTCATTCTGAGAAAAATAACATCATTGTAATGTACTGTGAAGACATTTGAATGTGAAATCAGCCTATTAGGAAGTACCTCTTAGAGATCAAAGATACCATGCAAGAGACACAATTTCTGTTTTTAAGAGGTGAGTGCTTGAGACTTCTAAGTAATGTACTATTTACAATGGAATTCAAATTATATTGCATTTTATTTTCCCTCACAGGATGTACTGAACTAACAAATATTATTTAAAATACAGTACCTTAGAGTTAAAAATAAATGTAAAGATTCTTTATATCAGAGCACCAAGTGAGAAAAAAAATGATAGATCTAAGAACTAATATTATAGTCATAACTATACAGAGCTACTCTCACCATTCATAGCTAAATATATAGATCTACCAAAGTTTCCCTCAAAATTATCTTCTGTACCTTACTCCCTATATTCAGTTTTGAGACATCGATTTTCTCATAATTTAAAACCTTATAAAAATATTATACAGTGAAAGAAACTAAAATATTCTGCTTTTGAGCACCAAGGTAATGTTTCAAATTCATAACAGACACAGTAGTTTGAAAACCTAATTTTTTGCTTGTAAGAGTTGGCCATTTTGAGAAAATAAAATGATTTTAAGATTAAAAAGGCTAGTCTTCAAGGAAACAAACCCAAATTTATGCAAGAAATACTAGATAGGAAAGAGACTAGAGAAAGAGCAGGATAATCTCACCCAGCAGTGCCCACGGTGGTTGTTACAGCTGTCTGTGTGGAAGTTTTCCTTCAGGAGGGCTAAGTGGGGCTCACATCTCAGGATAAAGATGTGCAGATTAAAGTGTGTATAGTAAGCATCTAGTGGCTAGCTTCTACCAAAGCAAGCTCCAAGTTTTTAATGTCCCAATAAGAATGTAGGACAGTCTCCCAAAGTCCACAGTTCTCACATACTATGAGATGGAGCTATCATAGCACTCCTTCTCATTTTCAGATATGGAAGCCTTCGTCTTAACATTACCACATTCTTCCATGTGTATTTACAGAACTGATACACTTTAGTCTGCTGTTCTTAATTACATCAAATAGATAAACCCTCCTCTGCGAAGGCCCAGAACTCTAATACCTCAAACTTTACTATGCAAATGCCTTCACCTGGGGATCTTGTTAAAATACAAATTTTGATTCAATAAGCTTCTAGTGCAGTCTGGGATTCTGTCTTTCCAACAAGCTGCCTGGTGATGACAGTACATCAGTCCAGACTTTGAGTTGGAAGGTCATGCATGTCTTAATCCTAAATGTATATCAGACTCGCATAAATTAAACATTGCCCAGGCTTCAACATCCCATTGCCAAAGAGATTTTGTTGTAGTGGGTCTGCGGTGAGAACTAGACACCAATATTTTTTTTTTTATTTTTTTTCAACATTTATTTATTTTTGGGACAGAGAGAGACAGAGCATGAACGGGGGAGGGGCAGAGAGAGAGGGAGACACAGAATCGGAAACAGGCTCCAGGCTCTGAGCTGTCAGCCCAGAGCCCGACGCGGGGCTCGAACTCACGGACCGCGAGATCGTGACCTGGCTGAAGTCGGACGCCTAACCGACTGCGCCACCCAGGCGCCCCTAGACACCAATATTTTTAAAAACCTCTCTGGCAGGTTGAGCTAGAACACTAAAGTAAGGAGTTAAAGAAGGAAAACAAACAAACAAACAAACAAACAAACAAAAACAACACCTGCTTTTAGGGAAGACTGGAAAGAAACCAGTGGAAATAAAACTCTTCTGCCAAACCCATAGTTGTCAATGTAAAACAACCTTGTTCTGTAAGCAGATACATACACACCACAGACTCTCTTTTGATTCACAGGAAACGAATCATATTTGTTATTTTTAATATTATATCATACTTATATCCATAATCAGTTTTTGAACTCAAAAAATTTTAGTAAAAGCCAAGGTCTCTTTGAAAATAAATTGTCCTGGATGACATGTAGATTTTTCTAAATATCTCATATTCATAAATCCAACTAAAAATGACCAAATCACCAGTAAAGCTTTACTAAATTGTAAATGTGTGTGTGTGTGTTGCTTCACACTAACATGTAAGTGATAGATAATGTATCTCTAAAGCAAAACTTTATAATGGAAATTTCAATTATGACTTTTATCTTAACGCTATGACCCAGTGAGTAAACATTTGACATAAAGTAATATTTTAAGAGCATAAACTATAAATAATAATCTAGAGAATTCTTACCTTTGCTTCTATCAAAGGAGTTTAAATAACACATTAAATCCTTTCATTAAGAATCATTTTAGAATTGATTTATTTAAAACTTAAATATTCTAAAAGTGACTATATATTTGAGGGGTATTTTTGAATATATAACCTCAAGATATTTAAGAGGTTCTTTATTCTATATCCCCACACTACATAAAACTTCTCTTGCCAGATAAGAATTTAGTCTACTTTAAATTACCACCAAAGAAATCAATTCACAATAATTCCACATAATAATCAATTGCACTTAATTCCCTAGAATTTCTTCTTTTTGTGTATTTCAAATATGTTCCATTTAATCTATTTTGACCTTAACCAAAAAAAAAAAAAAAATGATGCTTAACAGTGTTAAAACTAATCACAAATATTAATGAGGTTGTGAAGTTGTCTTCTAAGAATTTGTTCCTTGTATAATAATTTTACCCCCAAATGAAATGTATATTTTTAGCTCTATTTTATTGCTCAGGATCTGTCTCCAATTCTGAACAACATACCCCTTCCCTGTTAAGGTATTCTATATCTCCCTACTGCGTTTACTCTAAGTACAACAATCTGCTTGTTCTTCTCTAGCCATGGGTTGGAACGTAACTCAAGTCCTATGTCATATAACAATCAGCAGGATTTTTGTTTTCAGTTGCACAGTCTATTTGATCACTTTTTCACGCTTAATTGCTATGGTATTCCCTTATATTGCAAACTTCATTCTGGATAGTTACCAAAACACGGTACTTCCCTCAAGAGGTCGCTCTTTCACAAAAGTCTTTCACAAGCCAACTCATGTTTTCATGTTTCTGAGCTTCTAAGTTTATGTATCACTTGATCCATCATTTCATTTCTCTCATTAGATAAATAGATGATAGATACCCATTGGATAAAACACATTTTTATTCAAGCAATCACCCGTTATTGAAATTTACTATAATTATACTAACTGCATAGAAATTCGTTTTCAGGATTCTACAATCAAGGACCAATGAGTGCACTAAAACTGCAAGTGTATGGAGGCATCACTGTACTTATTTTGTTTCTTTCCAGTTAAAATAGTCTAAGATGTGTCAACTGTGTAACACTAACAGTATACCTGAGAGTGAGTCAAAGTCTAAAACAGGAATTGATTACAAGATTCTATTTTTTGTATGTAAC
Source organism: Herpailurus yagouaroundi (assembly GCF_014898765.1). Lineage (NCBI taxonomy): Eukaryota > Metazoa > Chordata > Mammalia > Carnivora > Felidae > Herpailurus > Herpailurus yagouaroundi. Next base: position 64,570,124 of record NW_024412395.1, on the reverse strand, counting down.
TTTAAATAAAATATAATGTATGTATACCCTCTTTACCATTTGAATTGGAGAAATTCCTTGATGTCTCTGGATCTCAGCTCTCATGGTAAAGTTGTTTTTCTTTCAAATGCTTTAATATTTAAGAGGAAAATAATTCATCACAGTATTTTCTCAAATCTGTGTGATTCTGATAAAAAATCTGGAAAATGTACAATAGCTTTAGCTACATTTCTGAAGTAATTACATATCATCATAGAAAGGCAAATTAAGCACCCCAAATTCTAAGATACTAAAGATGTCAAATTCTAGATATGCAATATGTATCAAGTGATTTTGAGATCTCAATAGAGAATGACATGAGAATAAAGATTTTTTCTTTTTGAAAGAATAAGAGAAAGAGGAAAACAGCCTATTTAAAGTATTTTAACTAATAAAATACCTAAAAGTCTTTACATTTTATAGCTCATTTTATTTATTTAATTAAAACGAGTCTAAAGATATAACTAGAATCAAGATTTCAAATTTGTATAAACCCGGGGTTTCAATAAGAGCATTTGCTTCAACAAACATGTATGTGACTATTTGTCAATCCAAAATTTCCAAATTAGTTTTAATATTTAATTATAAAAATTTTCTAATATACAGCCTAGTTTAAGAAGTGTACATGGGGTGCCTTGGTGGCTCAATTTGTTAAGAATCATACTCTTGATTACGGCTCAGGTCATGATCTCACAGTCTTGAGATTTAATGCTGTGTCCTTGGGATTCTGTCCTTCCCAGTTGCTTCTGCTCCCCTCCCCCACTTCTCTCTCTCTCTCTCTCTCTCTCTCTCTCTCTCTCTCTCTCAAAAAAAGGTTAATTGTACTTATTTTATAAAGAGAGAGAGAGAGAGAAGAAGGAGGAGGAGAAGTAGGAGGAGGGGGAGGAGGAGGAGGAGGAGGAGGAGAAGAAGTTTTAGTAGTAGTGGTTGTAGTTTAGGGACCCTCAGGTGGCTCAGTTGGTTGGGCATCTGACTCTCGATTTTGGCTCAGATCCTAACAAGTGACTTGTGAGATTGGGCCCTGAGTCAGGCTCTGCACTGTCAGATTCTCTCTCCCCCTCTCTCTGTCCCTACCCACCCCTCAAAATAAATAAACTTAAAAAAAATTTACAGTGAACACATAATATAAATATTCATCACCATTAAATTTTACTGCTTTATCAGATATTAACCTATCTCCCTATCCATCCATCAATTTACCTTATATTTATAAATTTCAAAGTATCGGTAATCTCCACCCCCACAAATACTTTAGCATGGATATCATTAACTGGAAATCATAAAACTTTAGGGCTTTTTTTTCTTTCGATATGAAATGTCCATACAATGAAATGCAAAATTTCACTGAGTTTTGCCAAACACATTTGCCTGTATAATCCCAAGTCTCTATTAAGGTATCAAATATTACTATCAATTAGAAAAGCACCTTATGCTCCTTCCAACACAGTCCTTCTCTTATTCTCCAGAAATAAGTACCATTTTCATACTTACCACTGGTTAGTTTTGCTGAGAGAAAAGTCCTCTCTTTTGAATCATTATAGTACGTAGTTCATTGTGACAAGATTCTTGCATTCAACATTACGTTTCAAAGAACTGTCCATGGTTTTGTACATATCATTATTTCATTCCTTTCTATTTATGAGTATTATTCAATTTTATGAATAGACTACAGTTTGTAACTTCACTTCTCTATTGAGGGTTACATGGGCTCCGTCTAGTTTTTGGCTACCACAAGTAAAACTGCTAGAAACATTTATGCACGAGGCTTTTTCTCTACACATACTTCCATTTCTCTAGGTTAAATACCTAGAAGTGTAACTGTTAGGTGAAAGGGAAGAAAAAGTGTTTCATTTTCTATACCATCTCAAGGAAAAAGCTGTTTCTTATCTCTCTATTCCTAGTCACACCAATGCTTCTGACACCAGGTGTGTGGGGTTTTTTTTTCCCCTCACATTAAGGAATTCTATAACTCTCTGAATACAGATTGAAGGTCTTACAATTCAATTTGCTTATGACACTCTCTACTTGAACTTGGTATCAGATCCCATGAGCTAAGGACCCAGTCTCACAAGATTACCTCTCCCCCCCCCCTCGCCCCAGTTTCAGATGCTGATCTGGTTGTCACTCACCGGTGCTTCTGACTGTCGGGCAATGCATTCTCATGATTCCCTCTTTAGATTCAATAATTTGTTGGAACTGCTCACAGCTCTCAAAAAACAATTTGCTTACTAGATTACTGTTTTATTATAAAAAAGATACAACTCACAAACAGCTAGATGGAAGAAATGCATAGGGCAAAGTATGAGAGAAGGGTCCGGGAGCTTCCATGCTCTCTCTGGGTATATTGCTTTCACAGCACCTCTGGAATTTCTCTGAACCCCTTCAGTTAGGATTTTTTGGAGGTTTCATTATGTAGCCATGATTGATTAAATCATTGGCTGTTAGTGATTAAGTCAATCTCCAGCGCCTCACCTCTCCCCAGAGGCCTGGGGATGTTGCTGAAAATTCAGGCCTTCTAATCACATGGTTGGTTCCTCTGGCAACAGCCCTCATCCTTATGGACTCTCTAAAAGTCATCTCGTAACATAAACTCAGGTTGGCAGGAGTTTGTTATGAACATCAAGACACCTTTATCACTCTTATCACTTAGGAAATTCCCAGGGTTTTAGGATCTTTGTTCCAGGAATGGAGACAAAGATCAAATAAATATTTCTTACAATTAATCAAAATATCACATTGGGTCATGGGATGGGGGAGGATTAGTTTTATAAGAAACTGTCAACATTTATTTCTTCCAAAAGTATGCACCATTTACATCCCCACAAAATGTGTCTGAGAGCTCAGATTGCTCTGGGTCCTTGGTAATAGCAGGTATTATAGGTCTTTTTAAATTTGTACTTTTAGCCATTTTTATGGGCATGCATTGTATCTCACTGGTTTTAAATTACGACTCCCTGAGGACTATTCATGTTGAGATTTTTTTTTTTTCAAATTCTTATTAGCTATGCATTTATAAAGTGTCAATTCACATATTTTCTTCGTTTTTTTTCCAGTTCTTAAAAATTAAGTTTTAGAAGTTCTCTATATGTCCTGGATACCAGTACTTGCTCAGATATGTGTTTTGCAACTATTTTCTCCCAGTTTGTGCTTTACATATTCATATTCTTGAAGATGTATTTTAATGAGTGGAATTATTACTTTTAATGAAGTCTAGTTAATCAGTTTTTTATGCTTATTTCTTTCTGTGACCCGTTTAAAAATTTCTTGTATATGCCAAATCACAAAAATAGCTTCCTATATTTTATTTTAGTATTTTGTCCTTTCACTTTATGTGTAAGTCTATGGATCATTGTGAATTGTTCTATGTGTGTGTGTGTGTGTGTGTGTGTGTGTGTGTGTGTAGAGTAGGAGACCTCTTCTTACAGGGTTAGTCCATGAGATGTCCTTAGATCACGAGGAGAAGTGATGTATGACATAATTAAGACAGATGTTCTTAAGTAAACGTGCTTATCCACCCTCTCTTTTCTTTCCACCATCTTGATGCTGTGAACATTATGATACTTAAAGACACTCTGAATATGGTGGAGTCATGCTATATAATGAAACTGAGTTCCTAAATCAGCCCTTAGGAGAGTCCATTGTCAATCTGAAATTTCTATGAATAAGAAATAAACATATCATGTCTGAGTCATTATATACGTTTGGGTTTGTTCATTATAGCAATTAGTATTACTCTAATGTACCTTGATTCTGCTTCAATTCCTTTCCTTAGGGGTGGGAATTGATGATTGTGTGTAGCTCACAGATGCGTTTTGGATTTATCTTTCACACACTAGTTGGTAATCTGAAAATAAATAGATAAAATGAATGGTTTTACTTTCTTTGTTAATTTTTTAATGTTTATTTATTTTTGAGAGAGAGACAGAGTGCAAGTGGGGGAGGTGCAGAGAGGGAGACACAGAATCTGAAGCAGGCCACAGGCTCTGAGCTGTCTGCACAGAGCCCAATGAAGGCCTCAAACTCACGAACTGTGAGCTCATGACCTGAGCCAAAGTCAGACACTTAACTGACTGAGCCACCCAGGTTCCCCTTGACTTTCTTTTTAATGGTTGATTTTCTATGTCCTATACCATAACACCTATGTCAAAGGAGGCATCTTATTGCTAGCATAAGATAGCTAAATTAAAATGGTATTATCTTAAAGTCCTTGTCACAATTCAGAAGGTAACTTCTGATAATATTTCTTGGAAGTTGAGTCAGGAGACTTTTAGGTTAGCTATATGTCAAGAGTTTAGCTCAGCTACTCCATAGTATTGCTGCCTTAGTATCCATTTTGTTTGGCCAAGTGGATTGCAGCTACCTAAACTGACTCTAGTCCCTCATGCAAACACATGCCTTAGCAGGCCACGGGGTCACAAGTATAAGTTCCTAACATGACTTCCAAAAAGTTCTTGTGATCGATAATCCCCCAAGCCTCCCAAGGTATAGCTTTTATGTACCCCTTAGATAAGACCCCAATGGGGCTTCCAAAGCCCCACACTTTTAGTATGAATAGACCAATCTGGCCTTAGCCCAGGTACCCCAAAGTACTCCACCCACTGACTATAATAAAGGCATGTGTCCTAGGTCCTATTGCTGTCTCTCTCTTTGTTTACTCTGCCTTAATGTCCCCACGTGGCTCTAAGGCATGCCAGGTACCTCCTCCAGGAGTTGTAATAAATTTTTCTATTCCAGTTTTTCTTGTGGTAGGTTGTTGAAACAAAGCTCATCATCTGGTACTACCCTGTGCTCCACTTAACAAGTCTTAATTTGACAAATTCATAACATATGGCAACGATTACATTGGTTATCCCCTCTTCCTGGTGTGAAAAATATTATGGCATTGGAAAATTATGCTATATTACCCCTTTAATCAATATTCCCTCCCAAGTGCTAGAATAAGCACAGTGTGCAAAGTGTAATCTGCTGTTAAAACCTGTAATCATAAAATTAAACACTCTATACCAAGTAACCTCTGCATATCTAATAACATTGTACATACTATTACATGAATTCTGAAACAGCATGTTTTCTGAGGTCATTGTTCCATAGAATGCTAATAGTTATGTGAGAAAAAAAAATAAAGACTTTTTTTTTTTAAATTGAGGAATAGCTGATTTAGGCTGGTATGTTGACTCTTTCTGATTATACTTTCTCCGATCATACTTAAAATTATTCCCAAGGGCAGGAAATGCACAGAAAATGACAGTGAGAATAATCAAGGAAACATATGGTCCAGGTCAGGTACTTCTTGTCTATATGTGAACAGCTCATATACTACATTTTCATCAATGCTTTCTTCCATCTCAAAATGTTAATTTCCCTGAGTTACTTTCCAATATGCTTTCTTTTCTTAATAGTATTTACCACAATTTAAGGTCATTTATTCATTTCTGTGTCTTTTCTTCCTCCAATAGAATGAAAGTTGCATATATGCAACTCTATATTGACTGTCACCACCTTCTCTGTTCTCATGCTTAATTTATCACAATATGTACACTTATTCAGGGGTACATCCTGACTCCCTAAAGTAAGTCTTATCAAGAGTAGTGAAGACTTAATGGTATTGGGACAACTGGACAGCCCCATGCAAAAGAAATAAACCTTATCTTACACCGTACATGATAACTGAAATGCATGAAGGAAATTTAAGATCTGAAATCATAAAACTTGACATTGGTCTTAGCAATGATTTTTTTTTTTTTGGATAAAACAACAAAGGCACAAGCAACAAAAGCAAAAATAAACAAGTGGTATTATATCAAAGTAAAAAGCTTTATTTAGAAAAAAATCAACAAAATGAAAAACCCACAAAATGGGAGAAAATATTTGCAAACCATATATCTGATAACAGGTTACTATCTAAATATATAAGGAGCACATACAATTCAATATCAAACAACAACAAAAAAATAGCCCAGTTTTAAAAAATGCCAAAGGGGGCACCTGGGTGGCTCAGTTGGTTAAGTGTCCAACTTCAGATCAGGTCATGATCTCATGGTTTGTGAGTTCAAGCCCTGCATTGGGTTCTGTGCTTACAGCTGGGAGCCTGGAACCCGCTTTGGAGTCTGTGTCTTCCTCTCTCTCTCCTCCCCCACTCATGCTCTGTCTCCCTCTGTCTCTCAAAAATGAATAAATGTTAAAAATTTTTTTTAAATAAATAAAAAAATTTTTTAAATGTGCAAAGGACTTGAAAAGACATTTTTCCAGAGAAGACATATAATTGGCTTAACATTACTAAGCAACAGAAAAATGCAAATCTAAACCACAATGGGATATCACCTCACACCAGTTAGAACTATGGCTATTGTCGGGGCACCTAGGGGGCTCAGCTGTTTGAGTGTCTGACTCCTGATTTTGGCTCAGGTCATGATTTTGCAGTTTCTGCACACACACACTCTCTCTCTCAAAATAAATAAATAAACATTAAAAAAACAAAAGAACTATGGCTGTTATCAAAAAGACAAGATATAATAAGTGTTGGAGAAGGTCACAAGAAAAAGGAACTCTTCTACACTGTTGGTGGTAATGCAAACTGGTATAGCCACTCTGGAAAACAGTATGGAGGCTCCAAAAAAAAAAAAAAAAAAATAGAACTCCATAAGATCTAGCAATCCCTCTTCTAAGTATATATCTGAAGAAAATGAAGTAAGTACCTCAAAGAGATATCTGCACTCCCATGTTTATTGCAGCATTATTCACAAAGCCAAGGTATGGAAATAACCTGTTTCTTTCAGCAAATAAATGGGTAAATAAAATTAGCTATATACTTTATCAATTCATTTAATATTCATATAATAGAATATTGTTATATATTCATATGCTATTATATTATATATAACATATACATTATTATATGTACATATAATAGTTTCATCAAACTAATTTGATGAAATTGATTGGTGAAGCAATGGAGGAAAACAGAGATGTTTTGAGAGAAAAGAGGGTGGGGAGGAATTTAAGTTGTACATTTTCATAAGTGGCAGATAAAGAGTTAGACGGAAGTGAGGGATTGAAGTTTAAAGAGAGAGAGGAGGTGAGTGAGCAAGGTTCCAGATGAGACATGAGATGGTGGATTCCATTATGTCTATCTCTGTCCATCACTTTATGTGGGCAATTTATAACTTATTTAAAGGGAGAAAACTAAAGTTTTTTAATAGTTTTTTGTTATGGGGAAATACAGATATGGAGGTAGAATAAGAATTTCCTACTATTTGTCTCTTCAATTTAAGCAATTTTTAAAACCCTCAACTTCTAAATCCAATTAAATGTTAAAAAAAATGGGTTTATACAAGTGGCATAAAATTCACACGAATGGATTATAAATGTTAACCTGACCCATAAAATAAACTCCTTCTAAAACACCAATATCAATTATATACTGCAGTGGGAGAAATGTGGACTCAAAGAAGGCACAAAAACCACTAAAAATCAACACATTTTTGACCAGGAAAATACTGAGGACGGGTTCTGTCAGATATAACATTAAAACAAACACTTCTTTCCAAAAATTCAAGATAAACAAAATAAGCATAAATTATACTGTAATGTTTTATTCTGTAAGGAGAATGAACCTCCGGCTGATTAAAATAATCTTTTATTTTAATTGTTTTATTTTAATTATTTAATTATTTTATTTGTTTTCTCTCTTCTAAAATCACAATGCTTTATATGACTAAAGGGAGAGAGGTTACTATAATTTCATGGAGTATTAATTGATCTCCCTTAACCTCTGTGTATAGTTTCAAAGTGATTTATACTGTGGATGCAAACAAAATATAATACTATTGTTGAGAATGCCAAACATATTTAAACCATACTTATCTGAAAAGGGAGGATATAATTGTACTTTAAAGTTTTATACTATTCTTTGTGTATTGACAAAAAAATTTTTGTCAAATTCAATAGCCTTTTCTTATTAACTTCAAAAAAGAAATGTCATTTTAATGATTCCAGCGTAGTCTGAATTTCACACCTGCAGTATTATGTATGCATTCAAATATAACTACCTTTTTTCATAATTACCCCATCAAGTATTTGATGTTTTTAAATTTTATTTTAAATGTGTGTGTTACAGTTCCCAAAATAAGAAGTCCTTCTACTGATAAGCCTTACACTAAAAGTTCCTCTAACTACTACTTTTGGGATTGAAATATTATTGATTTAGGGGTTCTACTCTAATTATATTTGCCTCACTCTCTGGTTGACCTTTATTAAAAGTTTGATAAAAAAGAATATTTTAACAGGAAGGATACTTTCCTACGCTTGATTTTAATTTCACATTTTTTTGCTATAGAGATTTGTTACTGCATTAATTTGAGCATAAAGAGAGATACTGTATTATAGCCATGAAATTTAATTTGGAAAGTCTGTGTATATGATAAAAATAAAATGTAATACACCATAACTTTTATTTAATATAAAAATAAGTATTTAAGTTACCACATCTAAGCAGGGTTCTTGTTAGCACTATCTTTATCATTCACATTTTCTACCACACTTGATAACCACTGATTCTAGACACCATTATTAATGTTCCAAAATAAATGTTTTTTATTAAAGGTTTTGAATTTTGAAGGAGATGACTCCTAAAAAAATTTCATTTGCGCAGAAATATCTCATTAAAAATATTTTCTTCATACAAGTATGTTTTTGGCTTGATAAAATTAAAACATGTGACTAAAATATAACTTTTTCAAAATCAAACAGTTTAAAATGAGTACTAATACAAGCAACATGAATATGATCAGTTATCATGTTCTCATCCTACCTTCTAATTTTAACCTCCAGTACATGACACTGTTCACCTTCTGGCATGCCTCCAAAATATATAAAATATCTGACTCATCTTAGCCCCTCCATTGATCTTAGCCTCTAACATCTTTCATCTAAATTCATTTGTGCATATTCAAAGAATTTTCTCTTGTTCCCTTTTACCTACTTTCCAACCCCATCTACATGGAGTCTAGTATCAATAAAGTAGTCAGAGTAATGCTTTTAAATCTAAATTAATCTTGCCACCTCTCTGCTCAAAACCCTCAACTGACCCCTATTTATTTTGCAGTAAAAAGCAAATATTCTTTAGATATCAGAGCCTATATAATCTAGTCTCTCATGAATTTGCTGTTGTATCTATGTGTGACTGTGCTCTCCCTGCACTAGACATGCTAACCTCCTTGTTGTATCTCAAATCAACCAGATACACTCAAACTTTTAAATGTTTGCTATATCTATTAGCTCTTTGAGAAGTGTTCTTCCCTTAGACTTTGCTTAGCTATTGTCTAATTCAGTTTGTGCTGTGATAACAAAAATGCCATAGATTTGATGATTTATAAACAATAAATTTTTTCCCACAGTTTTGGATCTGGGAGGTCTGAAATTAAGGTGCCTGTAGATTTGATATCCGGTGAAAGCCAGCTGTCTGGTTCATAGACAGCCATCTTCTCTATGGGTTCTCAAATGGTCAAAAAGGTCTAGCTAGCTTCCTAGGGTCTCCTTTATAAGGCCACTAACTTCATTCATGAGGAATCCATTCTCATGACTAATTACCTCCAAAGGCCAAACCTCCCAATACCATCACATTGGGGCTTAGACTTTCAACATATGAATTAGGGGTTGGGGGGACATAAACATACAGTCCATTGTAGCTATCATGTCACTTTCATCTGTCCTTCCTCAAATGTGCCATTAAATAAAATCTACTCTGGTGTTGAGGAAGATGGCAGAGCAGCATGGAAGCTCTTAGCTTGTTTCCTCTTTGAAACACAGGTAGATAAGTACCAAACCATTTTGCACATCTAGGAAATTGATCAAAGGATTAAGACAACACTCTGCATAACTTGAGCCACAGAACTTGGCAGGTACACAGTGTGGAGAGGTGAACTGGGGGAGAGAAGAGCCATGGAGGGCAGGGAGCTGCTTTTGTGAAGACAGGACAGAGAAAGGGAAAGAGGGAGAGTGTGGTACACCAGGATCATGCAGGATAAACACTCTTGCTAAAAGTAGCCGGAGAGAAAGAGAAAGAGTGAAAACATTCGCAAGAAATCTGTTCCCCAAAACCACTGATGGGGAGAAAGGAGAGGGTTTCAGTACTATTAGGATTCTATAAACAGTGAAATGTAGAGTCTGAAATTCCAGAGCTCAGTACTTGGCAGTGCTCTGGTGAGGAAAAAGGGCAAATTCCAGGAGCAGGCAGCAGGGTCTGAGGAGTCCATGTGCCACATGGGGAGAAGTGGTTCCCCTGCTTGGAGAGCTTTTGGTAGAGGTCCCAGCAGAACCTGGAGAGCAGCCATGTTTGCTGGTATTGGGAAAAACACACCAGAGTACAATGAAAACCTGGCACTGGCTGTGTGTTGTGAATTGTCGCAACTTCAACTTCTGTCACTGCACAATCATGTGAAAGTTTTCTGTGGCAAACTGGACCTTGACACTGCTCAGCAATTCCTTCCCCCAGAGAGTCTCAGTGGGTCCAAGACACAGGGTTCTCTGAAGTGAGGGGTTTGGAAACACAGCCCCATCTGAGATAAAACTCTGGAGGGAGGGGGTGCCACCTGGCAGGCTAATGGCTTGGACATGGACAGGTAGAGACAGGGAGTGTACAGAGGCCTGAGACAAAGGAGGGGTGCTTGTTTGTAGGTAAGTGAGAGTGCAAAGTTCCTATGCCAGAGACTAGTGAGCTGGGTGAAGCCATTTCCACCTCTCCTGCATACGTGAATACCCTGATCCACACCAGTAAGCTAAGAAGCACCACCTAGTGGAAAATGGAGCCACTACAACAAGCCCTGACCAACTGCACCCTCCAAATACATCCCCTAGAAGACCGGCACAAGTCTCACCACCTGTTTACTGTATGGACTACAGAGTGCCCCACAGTTTCAGTTCTAGGGGAACTGGATGTAAATTCATTCAGGTTTTTTCTGTCTGCTGGTTCATTTATTCGTTTTTTGCTTGTTTGTTTTGTTTCTGTCTTCGTTTAAATTGCTTGTTTTTTTTCTCCTTTCTTTTCTTTTTCTTGGATACAGAAAGAGAAAAATGTATTTTGATTTTATTTTTTTAATTTATAATAACTTTTACTACTCTTTTATTTTTTGTAAATTTTTTATTCTATTTCACTTTATTTCATTTTATTCTATTATATATATTTTTAAGTTTTTAATTTTTTCCTTTTTTTCCTTTTCTTTCCCTTTTTTCTCTATTATATCAAGCTTTTTTCAACAAGTACACCAAAACACACTGAGGATCTAGCTTCCTTTATCTGATTTTTTTTGTTTCGCTTTGTTTTTAATTTTTTAATTTTAATTTTTTATCATTAATTTTTCTTCCTCCAAAATAACAAAACAAAGGAATTCATCCCAAAAGAAAGAGAAGGAAGAAATGACAGACAGGGGCTTAATCAACAGAGTTATAAGCAAGATGTCTGGTTTAGAATTTAGAACCACGATAATATTAGTTGGGGTTGAAAAAAGCATAGAATCCCTTTCTGTGGAGATAAAAGAAGTACAATCTAGTCAGGATGAATTTAAAAATTCTATAACCGAGATTCAATCTTGAATAGACACCACAGTGGCAAGGATGGATGAAGCAGAGCAGTGAATCAGCATTATAGAAGACAAAATTATGGAGAAAAATGAAGCATAAAAAAAGAGGGAAACAAAGGCAAAAAATCATGGTACAAGACTTAGAGATTTCAATGACATATTAAAACAGAATAACATCCAAATCGTAGGAGTCCCAGAAGATGAAGAGACAGGAAAAGGGGCAGAAGATTCCACCAAATTATAGTGGAAAACTTTCCTAATCTGGGCAAGGACACATACATCAAAATCCCAGAAGATTTTGGATTCTCATTAGAGTGAGAACTCTAGATTCAGCAAAGAACAGAGAACTCATTAGATTCAGCAAAAATCAACCATCACCAAGGCATAGCATAGTCAAATTCACAAAATATACAGACAAGGAAAGAATTGTGAAAGCAGCAAGGGGGAAAAAAGTCCTTAACATACAAGGGAAGGCAGATCAGGTTCACATCAGACCTATCCACAGAAACTTGGCAGGCCAGAAAGGAGGGCAGGATATATTCAACATGCTGAATCAGAAAAATATACAGCCAATAATTCCTTTTATTTTTATATATAATATTTTTAATGTTTATATATTACTTAAAGACAGAGAGACACAGAGCATGAGCGGGGGAGGGGCAGAGGAGGGGACACAGAATCTGAAGCAGGCTCCAGGCTCTGAGCTGTCCGCACAGATCCTGACATGGGGCTCGAATTCACAAACCGTGAGATTGTGACCTGACCTGAAGTCGTATGTTTAACCACCTGAGCCACCCAGGCGCCCCTACAGCCAATAATTCTTTATCCAGCAAGGCTGTCATTTAAAATAGAAGGAGAGATAAAGAGTTTCCAAACAAAAACCAAAGGAGTTTGTGACCACTAATCCAGCCCTGCAAGAAATTTTAAGGCGGACTCTTTTAGGTGAGAAAAGATGAAACAAAAAAAAAAAAAGACCAAAGGAAGAAAGACTAGAAAAGACCAGAGAACATCACCAGAAACCCCAACTCCACAGGCAACACAATGGCACTAAAGTCATATCTCTCAGTACTCACTCTAAATGTCAATGGACTAAATGCTCCTTTCAAAAGACATTAGGGTATAAGAATGGTTAAGAAAACAAGCCCATCTATATAATGCTTATAAGAAACCCATTTTAGACCTAAAGACACCTTCAGTTTAAAAGTAAGGGGATAGAGAACCATGTGTCATACTAATGGTCGCCAAAATAAAGCTGGTGTAGCCATACTTAAATCAAACAAACTAGATTTTACAATAAAGCTTGTAACAAGAAGTGAAGAAGGACATTATATCATAATTAAGGAGTCTATCCACCAATAAGACTGTAAACATTTATGCCTCCAATACTGAGCACTCAAATATATAAAGCAATTAATCACAAACATAAAGAAACCCATTGATAATAATAGCATAATAGTAGGGGACTTCAACACCCCACTTACAACAATAGACACATCATGTAAGCAGAAAACCAACAAGGAAACAATGCCTTTGAATGATACACTGGACCAAATGGACTTAACAAATATATTCAGAACATTTCATCCCAAAGCAGCAGAATACACATCCTTCTCGAATGCACATGGAACATTCTCCAGAATACGTCAATACTAGGACACAAATGAACCCTCAACAATTACAAAAAGACTGATATCATATCTTGCATATTTTCAAAAATAACACTATGAAACTCGAAATGAACCACAAGAACACATTTAGAAAGGCCATGAATACTTGGAGATTAAAGAACATGCTACTAAAGAATGAATAGATTAACCAAGAAATTAAAGAGGACATTTAAAAGTACATGGAAGCCAATGAAAATGAAAACACAACAGTCCAAAACCTCTAAGATGCAGCAAAGGCCGTCATAAGAGGGAAGAATATAGCAATCCAGGCATTCCTAAAGAAAGAAGAAAGGTCTCAAATATGTGACCTAACATTACACCTAAAAGAGCTGGAAAAAGAACAGCAAATAAAGCCAGCAGAAGAAGGGAAATAATAAAGATTAGAAGCCAAATCAATGATATCTAAATCAAAAAATAAATAAATAAAACAAAACAAAAAACAAAAACAAAAAACAAAAACAAAAAAACAAAACAAAAAAACAAACAAAAAACAGATCAATGAAACCAGGAGCTGGTTCTTTGAAAGAATTAACAAAATTGATAAACCCTTAGCCAAATTGATTAAAAAAAAAAAAAGACCCAAATAAATAAAATCATGAATGAAAGAGGAGAGATCCCAACCAACACCACAGAAATACAAACAATAATAAGGGAATATTTTGAGCAATTATATGCCAACAAATTAGGCAACCTGGAAGAAATGGACAAATTCTTAGACATATATAAATTACCAAAACTGAACAAGAAGAAATAGAAAATTTGAACAGACCCATAACCAGTAAAGAAATTGAATCAGTAATAGAAAATCTCCCAACAAACAAGAGTCCAGGGCCAGCTGGCTTTCCAGGGGAATTCTACCAAACATTTAAAAAAGAATTAACACCTGTTCTTTTGAAGCTGTTCCAAAAAAAAAAAAAAAACAAACAAAATAGAAATGGAAGGAAGACTTCCAAACTCATTCTATGAGGCCAGCATTACCTTGATTCCCAAACTAGACAAAGAATCCACTAAAAAGGAGAACTACAGACTAATTTCCCTGATGCATACAGATGCAAAAATTCTCAATAAGATACCAGCAAACCAGATCCAACAATACATTAAAAGAATTATTCACCACAATCAAGTGGGATTTATTCCTGGGATGCAGGGCTGGTTCAACACCCAAATAGCAATCAATGTGAGACATCACATTAATAAAAGAAAGGATAATAACCACATGATTCTCTCAATAGATGCAGAAAAAGCATTTGACAGAATACAGCATTCTTTCCTGATAAAAATCCTCAAGAATGTAGGGATACAAATATCATACCTCAAAATCATAAAAGCCATATATGAAAGACCCACTGCTAATATCATACTCAATTGAGAAAAACTGAGAGTTTTCCCTCTAAAGTCAGGAACATGACAGGGATGTCCACTCTCACCACTGTTATTCAACATAGGTTGGAAGTCCTAGCCTCAGCAATCAGGCAACAAAATAAAATAGAAGGCATCCAAATTGGCAAGGAAGAAGTCAAACTTAACACTCTTTGCAGACAACATTCTGCAAAGTAGAATTTCCCAAAGCAATTCTACATATTCAATGCAACCCCTATCAAAATAACACTAGCATTCTTTACAGAGCTAGAACAAACCTAAAATTTGTAAGGAACCAGAAAAGACCCCAAATAGCTAAAACAATTCTGAAAAAAGAAAATCAATCTGGAGGCATCACAATTCTGGACTTGAAGTTGTATTACAAAACTGTAATCATCAAGACAGTATGGTACTGGCACAAAAATAGACATATAAATCAATGGAATAGATTAAAGAACCCAGAAGAGGACACACAAACATAAGGCCAACTAATCTTTGACAAAGCAAGAAAGAATATACAATGGAAAAAAGAGAGTCTCTTCAGCAAACGGTACTGGGAAAACTGGACAGTGGCATATAGAAAAATGAACCTGGATCACTTTCTTACACCATACACAAAAATAAATTCAAAATGGATGAAAGACCTAAATACAAGACAGGAAGCCATCAAAATCCAAGAGGAAAACACAGGCAGCAACCTCTTTGACCTCAGCCACAGCAACTTCATACTTGATATATCTCCAGAGGCAAGGGAAACATAAGGAAATATGAATGATTGGGGTCTCATCAAGATGAAATGCTTCTGCACAGTGAAGGAAAGAATCCTCAAAACTAAAAGATAACTGATGGAATTAGAGAAGATATTTGCAAATGACATATCAGATAAAGGGCTAGTATCCAAAATCTATAGAGAATTTATCAAACTCAACACCCCAAAAAAAACACAAATAATCCAGTGAAGAAATGGACAAAAGACATGAATAGACACTTCTACAAAGAAAACATCTAGATGGCAGACAGACACATGAAAAGATGCTCAACATCGTTCATCATCAGGGAAATACCAATCAAACCACAATAAAATACCACCTCACACTTGTCAGAATGACTAACATTAACAACTCAGGCCAAGGACAGATGTTGGTGAGGATGTGGAGAAAGAAGTCTTTTGCACTGCTGGTGAGAATGCAAACTGGTGCAACCACTCTGGAAAACAGTATGGAAGTTCCTCAAAAAATTAAAAATAGAACTACCCCATGACCCAGCAATTGTATTAGTAGGTATTAATACAAAGGACACAGAAGTGCTGTTTCAAAGGGGGCACATACACCCCATTGTTTATAACAGTGCTATCACGAAGTACAGAAAGAGCCCAAATGTCCATTGATGGATGAATAAAGAAGATGTGGTACACACACACACACACACACACACACACACACACACACACATACACACACACAATAGAATATTACTTGGCAATCAAAAAGAATTAAATCTTGCCATTTGCAACAATATGGATGGAACTAGAGTATATTATGCTAAGCAAAATAAGTCAAAGAAAGACAAATATCATATGACTTCACTCATATATGGAATTTAAGTTACAAAACAGATAAACATAAGGGAAGGGGAGCAAAAATAATATAAAAACAGAGAGGGGGACAAACCATAAGAGACTCTTAAATACAGAGAACAGACTGAGGGTTGCTAGAGGGGTTTGGATGGGAGATGGGCTAAATGGGCAAGGGGCATTAAGGAGGACACTTGTTGGGATGAGCACTGGGTGTTATATGTAAGTGATGAATAACTAAATTCTATTCCTGAAATCGTTATTACCCTGTATGTTAACTAACTTGGATGTAAATTAAAATAATAATAATAAAAAAAACTAATATAGATAACTTAAAATAAATAATAAAAATAAATGAAATCTACCCTGACCTCACATTTAAATAATGCGAACTGGCCATCCTCTTGCCTTTAGGGTCCTCCTACATTCCTTCACTTTCACTTTTCTCCCTATAAATTATCACCTGCTATAATGCTTTCCTGTTTTATTACTCTGTCTGCCTTGCCCTACTAGAATGTTGAATACATGAAAGGAGAAAATTTTGGTCTTATTTCCTTACTGATATATTACAAATGCCTAGAAAAGTAAATGACATTACCAAAAAACTGAAAACATGAGAGTTCGAATAATCTAACAAATTATGTTACCATTTTAATTTTTTGACTTGCCTAGATATAAAAATGATGTGTTTTCCCTATCATATAAAATTTAAAACTCATATTAATGTGTACATTGAACACTATCTGAATATAAAACTTTGTTTTAATTAATCAGCTTATCTATTTAGTAAGAGACTTCATGCTGTAATAAAGTCTGGTTATGGGGTAATTTTGGGGGAAGGAAAAGACGAGGCATAGCCATTTGTTGAAAAATAATGATGTAGGATTAACATATACACTTGAAAACACTCACCTACCGTCACCTAGGTAAGTAGTTAAGATCGTTTCTGTTTACATCCACATGTAGCTGACAGACTGCAATTTGTTTTTATTTTTAACTATTGAAATTCCGCATTTAGCGGTTGGCTTACTGTTTTTTAAATGTATAAAATATTTTATTTTGTAATAGACAATCAAACATAATATTTGAAAACAATTTTATATTAAAGTATAGTAGACATGCAATGTTACATTAATTTCAGGTATACAACATGTAGACTTGACAATTTTCTACATTACTCAATGCTCACTACTATAAGTATAGTCACCATAAAATGGTATTACATTATTGACTATATTCCCTATGATGTACTATTTCCATGATTTATTTATAGTTTGTACCTATTAATTCCCTTCACTCATTTAGCCTATCCTCTCTCCCCTCTGGCAACCACCAGTTTGTTCTCTGTATTTATGAATTTGTTTCTGTTTTTCATTTGATTTTTAGATTCCACACATAAAGGAAATCATATTGATGAAAGAAACTGAAGATGACACAAATGGAAAGATATACTATGTTCATAAATTAGAAGAATATTGCTTAAATGTGCATACTACCCAAAGCAATCTACAGATCCAATGACCACAGTTATTTATTATAACTTAAACACAAACAAAAAATAAGAAAGTTTCCTTTTTCATGGCAATGATTACCTTCATTTGTGAAAAAGGACTATAACACTTACTTTAGGGGAATATACTGAGGATAAGATTTTAGATCATGCAAACTAAACATTTAACAACGTTCCTGACATTCAGTGAATGTTAAAATTCGGGGGCTTTTATTGTTTTTATCATTATATATATTCACCTCCAAAAAATAAAGTTCACAGAAATGCTTTATTCTATATTCTTTGAAGTGTTTTCCATAAATGTCATAAAACAATTTTTAACTTACAGTTAGCAAGATAGTAAAAGTGAAATTACATTAATTGATCATTAGAGGAAAAAAGTTCAGCTTTTTATAACTGAGTTTCCACTGTAATTATATCATTCTTTATTTACAATCTAAGGAAGGATGTTTGAAATGTGTAAAATTCCATGTTATCTTCAAAGATAATCATAAGATATCATTTGTGTTTCATCACTGACCATGTTTTGGAAACAAGCAATTAAATGGAGGAATGTATTTGTATATAGGTTTACACAAACAGATCTCTTATAGAATTTGTATTAGTCTCAAGTTGCTAGAGAAATAAGCTGAGGAGTATGACTATGTAATGGAGACAATTTGAAATTTACATAAAATTTAACTGTCTTTAAAGTTCCCGAAATAGGTTAATAATAAAGGCAAAAGTTAGAAATATAGGCAAAAGGTAAAGAAGTAAAATGTTAGCACATAATGAATTATTAAAAGAATTTTTGTTTGGTCTCCTCAACAAATGTTGTTGGGAAAGCTGGACAGCAACATGTAAAAGAATTACACTGGTCCAAGGGCAGCTGAGTGAATTATGGATCACTTGAGTGGCTAAGTCAGGTCATGATCCCAGATTCAGGTTATAGAGCCCCATGATAGGCTCTATGCTGAGCGTGGCACCTGCTTAAGACTCTCTCTCTCTCTCTCTCTCTCTGTCTTTCTCTCTCTCTCTCTGTCTCTGTCTGTCACTGTCTCTCTCGGTCTGCCCCTCTCCCTTACTTGTGCTCTCTAATAAAAAAATAAAAATAAAAATAAAAAAATGAAAATGAACTTTATTACACCATACACAAAAATAAATTCAAAATGGATGAAATACCTAACACGAGACAGGAAGCCATCAAAATACTAGAAGACAAAACAGGCAGGCAGTAACCTCTTTGATAGCCATAGCAACTTCTTACTAGACAGATCTACTGAGGCAAGGGAAACAAAATCAAAAATGAAATATTAGGAGTTTGTCAAGATAAAAAGCTTCTACACAGTGAAGGAAACAAAGAAAGTAATAGGTAACCTATGGAATTAGAGAACATATTTGTAAATAAAATATCTGATAAAGGGGTAGTATCCAACATCTATAAAAAACTTATCAAACTCATCATCCAAAAAAACAAATAATCCACTTAAAAATGGGTATAAGATGTGAATAGACATTTTTCCAAAGAAGACATACAGATCACCACCAGACACATGAAAAGATGCTTTATATCACTCATCATCAGGGACATACAAATCAAAATTATGATGAGATATCACCTCACACCTGTCAGAATGGCTACAATTAACAACATGGGAAACAACAGATTTTGGTGAGGATGTGGAGAAAGAGGAACCCTCTTACACTGTTGGTGGGAATGCAAACTGGTGCAGCCTGTCTGGAATGGAGGTTCCTCAAAAAATTAAAAATAGAATTATCCTATGACCCAGCAATTGTGCTAATAGGTATTTACCCAAAGGTTACAAAAATACTGATTTGAAGGGGCACATGCACCCCAAGGTTTATAGAAGCATTATCTACAATGGCCAAATTATGTTTTCTCAGATAAACAATAGTTAAAGGAATTTGTTACCAGAAAGTTGCTATGCAGATGTTGAAAGTTCTTCAGAGAGAAGGAAAATGATATAGGTGAGACACTAAGATCAAAATAAAGAATGAGTATTAGAAAAGGAATAAATGAGGGCAAAATAAAAACTTATTTTTTTATTTTTTAATTATCTAACAGATAATATTTTTTCAAAATAAGAATATCAACAATGAATTTGATTATATGTGCAGATATATGCTTATGTGTAAGCAAAATAAATGATAAAATGAAACAAGAGATAGCAAGGAGGGATTAGAACTATTTTGTTCATGTAAATTACTTGCATGCCCATTAAATGCTACATTGTTATTTGAAAGTGAATTGGATTAGATGTAATGTCTATCGCAAACTAGAGGGCAACAATTTAAAAAGTAGAAAAAAAAGTATAATCGATATAATAAAGGAGAGAAAATAAAATTATACATCATGCTTAATTAAAATCACAAAAGTCAAAAGACTAAGGAAAACAGAATTAGAAACAAAAACAAAGGCAACAAATAGAAAATGTCAATATGTAGGTAAATGATTACTCAATTATATCAATAATCACATTAAACAACAATGGTATAAATACACCAATTGAAAGATAAAGATTGAGTGATCAAAACACAATATCCAAATATATATTAGTTACAGAAATCCATTTTAAATATAAAAATATGTATAAAAGATTAAAAATAAAGGGATAGAGAAAGATATAACATGATAATACTAATAAAACAAAGCCATGTTAATTTCAAAGTAGACTTGAGAGTAAGGAATGTTATCGGGGATAAAGAAGGGTAAAATGTAGTGATTAAAAGATCAGTATTTCTGGGTGGCTCAATCGGTTAAGTGTCTGACTTTGGCTCAGGTCATGATCTCTTGGTTAGTGAGTTTGAGCTGTCCTGACAGCTCAGAACCTGGAGACTGCTTTGATTCTCTGTCTAACTCACTCTCTCTCTCCCTCCCTCCCTCCCTCCCTCGCTCTTGTTCTGTTTCTCTCAAAATAAAAATAAAATAAAATTTTAAAAATGATCAATATTCCAAAAAGGCATAATAATCGCTAATGTGCATGTGCCTAACAACATGGCACTGAAATATATGTGGCAAAAACTGATAAAAATTCGAGGAGAAATAGATAAGTCCACTATTGGAGACTTTAATACTCCTCTATCAGAAACTGACAGATTTATAAGAGATTCCATGAGAATATAGTTGAATTCAATAGCACTATCAATTAACTGGATATAATTGACATCTGTAGACTACTTCATCCAAAAATAGTGATTATTTTCAAGCTCACACGTGGAACATTTGCCAATACAGGTCATATTTTGTGTAATTAAAAACATCTTAACAAATTTAAAAGAATAAAATTCACACATCTTGTCTCAAAGCACAGTAGAATTAAACTAGAAACCAATAACAGAAAGATAGCTAGAAATCCAAAAATCTTCAAGATTACACAATGCATTTCTAAATAATTCATAAATCAAAGAAGAAATTTCAAAAAAAAATTTAAATTAAATTTAAATTTAAATACAACTTAGCAAAATATGTGGGATGTGACAAAAACAATGCCTAGAAAGAAAAAGTATTGAATGCATATATTAGAAAAGAAGTAAGATATAAAATCAATTTTTAAATCTTTACCTTAAAACTAGAAAAAGAAGAGCAAATTAGTCCAAAGTATGTAGAAGAAAATAAATCATAAAAAATTATAAGAGAAATCAGTGAAATTGAAAACAGGAAATAAGAAAGAAAATCAACAAAACAAAAGGTGTATCTTTGAAAATATCAATAAAATAGATAAGCCATTAGTTAACCTACCGAAGGGAAAAAAAAAGTGAAATGATACAAGTTACTAATATCAGAAACAAGAAAAGGGACATTACAGATCCCACTGACATTAGAGAGGGAATAAAAAAATATAAACAACTCTATGCCCACATATTTGATAAGCTAAATACATAATGGACCACTTCCTTGAAAGACACATTTACTAAGACACACTTAAGAAGAGATAAACAATCTGAATAGGCCTATATCTAATAAAAAAATTGAATCGATAGTTAACAACATTTAAAAACAGAAGGCACCGAGACCCAGATGAGTTCACAAGTGAATTCTACCAAATATTTAAGAAGAAACTATCTAATTTTCTACATTTTTCAGAAGGTAGAAGCACAGGTACTACTTTCTGACGCATCTTATGAGACCAGAATTACCATAATGCCAAGATCAGACAAAAACATTATAAGAAAAGGAAATCATAGATTAATAACTTTCATAAACATAGATGCAAAAATTCCAAATAAAATATGAAAAATTTAATTAAATAAAACATGGAAAGAATTATACACCAAGATCAAGTGGAATTTATGCCAAATATACAAGGCTAGTTCAATATTTGAAAATTAGCTAATGCAATCCATCACATCAATAGGCTAAAAAAAATCATACAATTATGTCAGTAGATGAAAAAAAAAACATTTAACCATATCCAATGCTCATTCATATAAGAATTCTCAGCAAACTAACATATGGGAACTTCGTCAACCTGATAAACGTCTACATTTACAGTTAACATCATACTTAATGATGAAAAACTGTGAGCTTTCCTGCTAAGATCATGAATAAGGTAAGGGTGTCCCCTCTCACCACTGCTTCCAACATCGTACAAGAAGTCCTAGCTAATATAATAATATTAGAAAAAGATAAAATATATAGAGGTTGGGAAAGAAGAAATAAAGCAGTCATTTTTGTGGATGACATAATCATGTACATAGAAATCCTAAAGCTCCTGGAACTAAACACATGGTACTTGAAACTAAAAACATTACTATATAGTTAGCATTCAAAAAAGGAAATATTTAATACAGATCTAATAAAATATGTACAAAATCTATTTGAGGAAAACCATAGTGCTCTAATGACTGAAATCAAAAAGAATGAATTAATGGAAAAATATCCCATGTTCATGGATAGAAAGACTCAATATTAAGATAACAGTTCTTCCTAACTTGACTTATTGATTCGATGTAATTCCAATCAAAATCCAGTAGTTTCTTTTGTAGATATTGACAAACTAATTCTAAAGTTTGTATAGAGAGATGAAAGACCCAAAATGGTCAACACATTATTGAAGGGGGACAATAAAGTTGAAGGACTAACATTACCCAGCTTCAAGACTTACCACAAAGCTACAATTTGAGGACAGTGTGGTTTTGGTGAAAAAATAGACAAATAGATCAATGGAATAAAATAGAGAACCCAGAAATAGATGTATGTAAATATAGTCAACTGATCTTTGATAAAGGTGCAAAGGCCATAAAGTGAAGCCAAAGATAGTCTCTATCAAATGGCGCTGGAACAACTGGACATCCACATGCAAAAACATGGATCTAGAAATGCAAATTACACCTTTCACAAAAATTAACTGAAAATGGATCACAGACCTAAATGTAAAATGCAAAACTATAAAATTCCTAGAAAATAGCATAGAAGAAACCTAGAAGACTTTGGGTATGGTGATGACATTTTAGATACAACCCCAAAGACACAATCCATGAAAGAAATAGTTGATAAGCTAGACTTCCTTAAAAATAAAAATGTCTACTCTGTGATGGTATCAAGAGAATGAGAAAAAAATCCCCAGAGCAGGAGAAAATATTTTTAAAAGACACATCTGACAAAAAACAGTTATCCAAAACATACAAAACTCTTAAAAATCAAGAAAAATACTTGAACAGACACTTTGTCAAATAAGAAGTACAGATGACAAGTGAGGACATAAAAAGATGTTCAAAATCATGGTATTAGTGAGTTGTAAATTAAAACAAGGATTAGATACTATTACACACCTATTAGAATGGCCAAAATCTACAATACTGATAATACCAAGTTCTGGTGAAGAGATGGAACTCTCAGTCATTGCCATTAAGAATACAGAATGGTGCAGCCACTTTGTAAGTTTGATGGCTTCTTACAAAATTAAACATACTCTTATCATATTATCCAGCAACATTATTCCTTGATATTTACCCAAATGAACTGAAAATTTATGTCCACATAGAAACTTGCACATGGATGTTTAAAGCAACTCTATTCAAAATTGCAAAAACTTGTAAGCAGTTGAGAACATCTTTCAACAGGTGAATGAATACACTGCAGTGCATCCAGAAAATGTATTATTTAGTGCTAAAAAGCAATGCTCTATCAAGCTATGGGAAAACAGGGAGGCAACTTAAATGCATATTATTAGTGGGGGTATTTGGAAACTCTATTTCTTGCTAATTTTTGCTTTAGACCTAAAACTGCTCTAAAATAAATTTTGTCACTTACAAAGAGAAATGGATTATTGATATAAGCAGTAACTATATTAATCTCATTAGAATTACTTTGTGAAAAAATCCAATCACATACTTTATGACTCCATTTATGTGACATTCTCATTATGGCAAAATTACTAAGGCAAAATTCTCATTATGGCAAAAATAGATCAATGTTACCAGTGATGATGGTAAGAATGGTATCAGATGTGACAATAAATGGAGAGTCTGAAGTGGATATTTATGAGGAATATGTTTGCATTTTCATTGTGCTAGGGGTTACAGGAATCTGTACATGTGATATAATGACACAGAACCATACACGTACATTATGCCAAAGTAAATTTCCTTCTTTTGATACTGTATTATAGTTATGTAAACTATAACTATGGAAGAAAACTTGGTAAAGGGTACATGGAGCTCTCTTGGTAAAGGGTACCTGTACTCTTCTTATAATTTGTGTAAATCTATAATAGTTTCAAAATAAAAATTGGAAAGAAAAAAAAGTTTCTGATTATACACCTAAGTCTAAAGACCAAAAGAATTATATATGTTTTTAACTTCACTTACAGATTTTCTGTTTATACTGTGTTGGAAGTCCCCAAGGCTATCCCTAGGTTCATTGATTCTCTAAGGGGAACTCAGAGTATTCAGCATATAGTTGTACTCGTGACTATGATTTATTACAGTGAAAGGATAGAGAACAAAATCAACAAAGAGTAAAGTCAAATGGAGTGAAGTCTAGGGAAACCAGAAGCAATCTCCCAAGGGTCTTCTTCCATGGAATCACACATGACATACTTAATTTCTCCAGCAAGGAGTTATGAAAATACATATGAAATGTTGCCAACCAGTGAAGCACATACAGAATCATTTCCTATGCTTTTTACTATTAGGTATGGCCATATAGGCAGCATTTGTCTGGCATGTACAAAAATTACAGATCCTGAGAAGGAAAGCAGGTTTTCAGTATTAACCATATTGCTTGCACAAACACTTTAGGCATAGTGAAAACTCTTATCAGTTAGGGGTATGGGAACTATCCAAAGTCCAATTTCCCAGAGTTAGCCAAGAGCTAAACTTGCAAGCAGGTCCTTTCAAGGATAGTAGTTTAAGCATACCATGTCAATTTTTTCCTGTACAGTAAGGTTATACATATTGTTGAACTAAGCAAATAAGTAAATACATGGAGATTATGAGAAACCAATGTTCATGTTGTGGGAGGAGTGATATAAGTATGGAATGGGAGGGGTAAGGCAAAGATGAATCTTGTGTTGTTGATGTGGGATTAAAGATATCAGTCTAAACTCCTGAATAAATATATAAAATCTATGTTCCTACTAACTTACCTATCTATAGTTTTCTTTGTTAAAAGAATTCAATTGCAATTGCAACCCAGTAGGAATAAATGCATCGAGCAATCATATCTTGATTTTCAAAACCATTCCTCACTTAAAGAAACAAGGATTTTTGGAGAAATTGGTGATTCCAAGGCTGTGGCAATGTGAATAAAATAAGCCTGGAACATCTTTAATGCTAGAAAGTAAGAAAGTACTAAAATGAAGAAGAAGAAGAAAGAATACAGAAGATAAAAGAAGAAGACAATGACTGAGGAGGAGGAAGAGAAAAAGGAGGAGGGGAGGGGAAGGAACAGTGGGAGGAGGAGGTTGGGAGGGAGAGGGGAGGGGAAGGAGGAGGGAAGGGGGAAGGAGTAGGAGGAGGAGGAGGAGGGGGAGGAGGGAGAAGAGGAGGAGGAGGAGGAGGTGGTGGAGGGGGAGGAGAAGGAGAAGGAGAAGGAGAAGGAGAAGGAGAAGGAGAAGGAG
>NW_024412395.1:64540829-64544348 GCF_014898765.1 Herpailurus yagouaroundi | reverse complement strand
AGGAGAAGGAGAAGGAGAAGGAGAAGGAGAAGGAGAAGGAGAAGGAGAAGGAGAAGAGGCCATAGCCAGTTTGAAGTTGCCCCCACTGGCCAATTTTGGACAGTTTTTGCATGAAACAGTAAAGTAAATACAATGGTTTATAATCCACAATGGCCTAATGAGTCCATAGTAATTATAAGTAAGTAAAATAATAAATAAATAAAAAGCAGGTATGACAATAATTGATTTAAAAAATCTCCATGTGACAATTTGAGTTCTGGATTCAGAAGAGAATTACCTATGAATGCTAAAACCAATTGTTAAATTTTGATGGGGAACAGTATATTTACATAGTCTCAAAACATCTCCAAACTCACTATTTATGTATTAATGTATTGATTTGAGAAATAACAATTGAGTATTTCAAGTAAGCATACAAAGAATGGGACATATTGACATTATGCCCCCAGATGGTTTGTACTTGGTAGGACACAATATTACTTATGGAATTCTTGACAAAAATGCATTAGTCTAATCTAATTATGAGGAAGCAATAAGAACAATCCATATGCTCTTCTAAAACTGTCAGTGTTATGAGATACAAAGGAAAGCTGAGGGACTGTTCACATGGGTAAAGATGGCTAAGAAGACATGCAAGTAAAGGAAATGTGTTATCCTAGATTGGAGCCTCAACTGAAAAATTTCCTTAAAGGACATTTTTGGGATAACTGGCAAAATTGAAGTATAGATGTTGGATCAGGTATAATTACATCAGCATTCAGTTTCCTGAATATGTTAATTGTACAATGAACATATGAAAGAATGTTCTTGTTCTTAGGAGATACATGCTGAATTATTAAGAAATAATAGATCAGGCTGCCTGTACCTTGATCTCAAGTGGTTCAGTCAAAGAGAAAAATATCAGACAGATGGAGGGAGGGAGAAAAGTAGAGGATATAGTACATGTGGCAAAATGATTAGAACTGGTGAATATACAGATAGTTATACAGATGTTCAATGAATAATTCTTGCAACCTTTGCATAATAAGATGGGTTGTTTTTTAATTGCATCCATTCAAATTAAAAACACTTAAATGTTTCCCATATGCATAGTAAATTAATTAATCAAAACAAAGCTATATGCTTTTGAGATGATATTAAACAATGAATATATTGACTAAACTTAACTCACAGGAGTAGAGGGAAAGCCATGTGAAATATTCATATTATTATTAAATAACATAGTTTAAATGAGCAAGTGGAAACATGCTACTACTGTCTAGCACCCTTACTTACAAAAGATATTATTAACTGATTAAACTTTGTAGTTCTCTTTTAAATTACTCTATTGCTTTTGTATGACTAACTTGCATTTATGATATGTAAAGCTGACTCTGATTATAAAGGAAGCCATACTTACTGGGGCATAAAGAGTGTTGCCTTTATGTCATAAATCCTTAAGAGGGCACCCTTGAGAGAAGCTAATCCCTAAACCATTCTCTTGGCATACCAGAATATCTGATAGATTGCAGAGAACAAATCATTCCATTTGTCATTGGTAAACTTAAGTCTCTCTCCATTAACTTCTGTGTGGGACATTGTAATTCGAGACTAGTACACAGAAAAGGGGCTCCTTATTTTTTTTTTTCAGCCAGACAACAGTATTTATTGTATTATTTTACTATGTACAAAAAAAATAGTAAGGAGAAAAATGCTCAAGAAAAGAAAATGTATAAGCAAAACATCTGGGTAGTCACAAATTGTATAATCAATTCTTTAAAAACTGAGGATGACTGTTGAGAACTGAGAGCAAACTGAGGGTTGATGGGGGGTGGGAGGGAGGAGAGGGTGGGTGATGGGTATTGAGGAGGGGCACCTTTTGGGATGAGCACTGGGTGTTGTATGGAAACCAATTTGACAATAAATTTCATATATAAATAAAAAAAAATAAAGATAAAAAAAAAAAAACTGAGGATGGCACGGTTGATTATCAGGAGGTTCCATGGACAGAAGCTGGGAGATCGGCAGAGGGAGCTACTGAGCTCCTTGCTTTACTATTTAGGTAAGCACAGAGTCAGAAGTCAGCTTTACCATCTTTCAGAAATCTTGATAGAAATGTGAAGACAAATATTTCAATATAGTCAAGTTCATTACACTCTCATATTCTCTAATAATTTTCACACAGACAAAAGTGTTTCCAATGATAGAGCACTAACTTTACAGAAAGAAAAGTGGGAACTGGCCAGATTTGGAAAGGGGCACTGGCAGGGGACAGAGCACCCATTCCCTCCATCCTTAGGTCCTGTGAACCAGGGACTGTTGATTTTCTAGTCTGGTGTGCCATCCTGGGCTCTGTTCTTGGACTGAAAAAATATGGAGTACTTATTTCCTCATACTACTTCATGTCAGAGGGCTCAGTAGCTTTATTTATAAATTCTTCAGCTCAGATTTTGATATTACAGGTAGCTAAAAATGCTCATATACCATGTTTTAATAATACATGCTACAGATTGAATGTTTGTTCCCCTCCAAATTCATATGTTAAAATCCTACCTCAGTGTGATAGTATTAGGAGGTGAGCCTTTTAGAGGTCATTAGGTCATTGGAGAAACTCTCATGATTGGGATTAGTGCCTTTATTTTTTTTTCTTTCATATATTTTTTTTATTTTTTATTTTTTAAAATTTACATCCAAATTAGTTAGCATATAGTGCAATAGAGAATACAGAAATGGACCCACAAACTTTGGCCAACTAATCTTTGACAAAGCAGGAAAGAATATCCAATGGAATAAAGACAGTCTCTTCAGCAAGCGGTGCTGGGAAAACTGGACAGCGACATGCAGAAGAATGAACCTGGACCACTTTCTTACACCATACACAAAAATAAACTCAAAATGGATGAAAGACCTAAACATAAGACAGGAAGCCATCAAAATCCTTGAGGAGAAAGCAGGCAAAAACCTCTTTGATCTTGGTTGCAGCAACTTCTTACTCAACACATCTCCGGAGGCAAGGGAAACAAAGGCAAAAATGAACTATTGAGACCTCATCAAAATAAAAAGCTTCTGCACAGCGAAGGAAACAATCAGCAAAACTAAAAGGCAATCCACAGAATGGAAGAAGACATCTGCAAACGACATATCAGATAAAACGTTAGTATCCAAAATCTATAAAGAACTTATCAAACTCAACACCCAAAAAACAAATCACCCAGTGAAGAAATAGGCAAAAGACATGAATAGACACTTCTCCAAAGAAGACATCCAGATGGCCAACTGACACATGAAAAAATGCTTGACATCACTCATCATCAGGGAAATACAAATCAAAACCACAATGAGATACCACCTGACACCTGTCAGAATGGCTAACATTAACAAATTAGGCAACAACAGATGTTGCTGAGGATGCGGAGAAAGGATCTCTCTTGCATTTTTGGTGGAGATGCAGGCTGGTGCAGCCACTCTGGAAAACAGTATGGAGGTTCCTGACAAAACTAAAAACAGAACTACACTACGACCCAGCAATTGCACTACTAG
>NW_024412395.1:64523892-64535829 GCF_014898765.1 Herpailurus yagouaroundi | reverse complement strand
AAAGCCAAAAACCATATGACTTCACTCATATGAGTACTTTAAGAGACAAAACAGATGAACATAAGGGAAGGGAAACAAAAATAATATAAAAACAGGGAGGGGGACAAAACAGAAGAGACTCATAAATATGGAGAACAAACTGAAGGTTACTGGAGGGGTTGTCAGAGAGGGGATGGGCTAAATGGGTAAGGGGCACTAAGGAATCTACCCCTGAAATCATTGGGATTAGTGCCTTTATAAAGGAGACCCCAGAGAGCTAGCTTACCCCTTCCTCTATGTGAGGTTATAGTGAAGATATGGCTATCTAGGGAGCAGATTCCTCCCAGATACTAAATCTTGCCAGAGCTCTGATCTTGGACTTCCAGGTTTTCCCAACTGTGAGAAATATTTTTTTGTTGTTGTTGTCTCTAAGCTATCCATTCAATGATATTTTGTTATAGCAGCTTGAATGGGTTAAAATAGTGTATGTAGGCTTCTTCCTACTATATTGTGTGTGGAACATTGGAGCTGCTGGTGAGGATACCTCAGAAGACTCCTTGTGTTAAGCAGAGTGAATAAATCAGGGGAACGTCTCAGCATCCCAACCTATCCACAGTTCATATATGGCTGGGAAAGCAGTACACAACCACCCCAAGAGTTACAAAGCAAAGCAAAGCAAAACATCCTAATGTTGAATACCCTTTAAGAAGGTTTACATATCAGCCCATTTATCCATACAGAAGACTAAAGAATAAGCTGAAGTGACAGGTACCCAAGACTGCACACAATTATTAGAATACTATTTTTTTAAATATATTAAATTTTTTGTCAAATTGGTTTCCATACAACACCCAGTGCTCATCCCAAAAGATGCCCTCTTCAATACCCATCACCCACCCTCCCCTCCCTCCCACCCACCATCAGCCCTCAGTTTATTCTCATTTTTTAAGAGCCTCTTATGCTTTGGCTCTCTCCCACTCTAACCTCTCTTTTTTTTTTCCTTCCCCTCCCCCATGGGTTCCTGTTAAGTTTCTCAGGATCCACATAAGAGTGAAAACATATACTATTTTGACAATGCTCTTTCATACTTATCATAAAATGGCCTTATTTTTAAAAAATTTTAAAAATTTTTAAAAAGGAAGAGTAATTATATCTGCTTTTCCTACATGTTACAAGATTTCTAATTGAGATAGATATTGCCAAAGCAATTCTGAGAAAAAAACAATCCCAGAGGCATCATACTTGCTGATTTTAACCTACACTACAAAGCCAAAGTAATTACAACAGTATGGTACCGGAATAAAACAGATAGATAGATCAATGGAATAGAACAGAAAGCTCAGAAATAAACCCCTATATTTATGGTCAACTAATATTTGACAAGATAACCAAGAACACTCACTGGGAAAAGATAGTCTCTTCAACAAATGGCCCTGGAAAAACTGGGTAACCACAGGTAGAAAAATGAAATTGGACTCCCATGTTACATAACTCACAAAAATTAACTCAAAATGGATCAAAGATGTAAACATAGACCTACCACCATAAAACTGCTAGCAGCAAATGTAGGAAAGAAAACTCCTTGATATTGGTTTTGGCAATGAATTTTTTATATGTGACACCAAAAGCACAAGCAACATAAGCAAAAATCAACAAGTGGGACTACATTAAACTAAAAAGTATTTGCATAGCAAAAGAAATAATAAGAAATTGAGAAGATAGGCTGTGGAATTGGATTAAATATTTGTAAACCATACATAAGGCAAGAAATTAATATCCAAAATATATAAAGAAATCAAACTCAGTAAAAGAAGATTTCTTATAAAACAGTCCAGGGGTGCCTGGGTGGCTCAGTCAGTTGAGTGTCAAACTTCTGCTCAGGTCATGATGTCAAGGCTTGTGAGTTCAAGCCCTGCATAGGGCTATGTGCTAGCAGGTTGGAGGCTGGAAACTGCTTCGAATTCTGTCTCTCCCTCTCTCTCTGTTCCCTGTCCTCTCTCTCTCAAAAATAAACATTAAAAAAAAACAGTCCAAAGTTATATTCTTTTTTTTTCAAATGTGTATTTATTTTTGAGAAAGCACAAGCAGGGGAGGAGCAGAGAGAGGGGTACAGAGGATCAGAAGTGGCTGACAGCAGTGAACCAATGTGGGGCTCAACTGCGAGATCATGACCTGAGCTAAAGTCGGTGCTTCAACCACTCAAATGACTGAGCCACCCAGGTTCCCTCAAGGTTATATACTTAGCGATAATCTTTTTCCATAAGGCCCATTTCCCCCCTTTTGACCTTTTTCAACTAGATTCTCAAATCTTACTCTAGCAAAAAAAATGCTATAATAATTTATATGAAATACTTTATTTCTTGATCAATAGATTTATGTTTCCAAATTAACTAGACAATTACTAGCTAAATGCTCTTTCAAGCATTTGTGCTTTTTCTAAGTAAGTCCTGCTGTTATGGCACCCACGTATGCCATTCACAATGTTACCTCAATTTTTAGAAGCATTTATTTAGATCTGCTAAGTTTATTTCAAATTTAAATAAGTCTTTTGAGGATCTATAATTTAAAGTTAAACAATAAAAGCTAAGCATCTCCTTTGGTTTCTGACAGCTTCTCATACGAATAGGAAACACATTGGTTTTTTTTTTTTGCCTTAAACAAATTTCAGTTGATTCATACCTTGTTCCTTTCCCTATATTTTAAACTTTTGCTCTATGAAAGCAAAGAATAATGGAAATAGCTGAGAAATTAAAGTTTGTATTGAGATTCAAATGTCAATTCAATTCAAAGAGCTCAGGAAGATGCGGCTGGTTTGAGAGATAAGAAATTAAATAATAGTTTATGCTATCTATTAAAACTATGATTAAAATTTATAAGTCCAAATCCTGCCATATGACAAAGTATCTATTATTAAAAATCTTAAAGTAGTTTAAATGCAATATTTTTTTTTAATTTTTTTTTCAACGTTTTATTTTTTTTTGGGACAGAGAGAGACAGAGCATGAACGGGGGAGGGGCCGAGAGAGAGGGAGACACAGAATCGGAAACAGGCTCCAGGCTCTGAGCCATCAGCCCAGAGCCTGACGCGGGGCTCGAACTCACGGACCGCGAGATCGTGACCTGGCTGAAGTCGGACGCTTAACCGACTGCGCCACCCAGGCGCCCCTAAATGCAATATTTAAAACTCATAATATAAACAATATGAATATATAGTTGACATTTTCTGATGCATTTCAGCCTACAAATCTCAAGTTTTTTTGTTTTTTGTTTTTTTTCAAATTGGTTCTATGATGTATTCCAATGGTTTTCCAGATTTTTTGATCCACAATATAAACAAACAAACAAGCAAACAAAAAATCTGAGTTAAAAAAAATCCCTTTTCTAAATCAGAAAATGTCACAGGTGTTTTCTATTAACTGGGAGTGAATGTCCACATCCTAATTTGTTCTGTTTTCCTCTGAGACAGTCTCATCTATGGGAGTCTTTTTTTTTTTAAAACATTTATTTATTTTTGAGACAGAGAGAGACAGAGCATGAACAGGGGAGGGTCAGAGAGAGGGAGACACAGAATCCGAAACAGGCTCCAGGCTCTGAGCTGTCAGCCCAGAGCCCGACGCGGGGCTCGAACTCACAGACCGTGAGATCATGACCTGAGCTGAAGTTGGACGCTCAACCGACCAAGCCACCCAGGCGCCCCTCAATGGGAGTCTTTATAACATATAGTTGGTAAATCAGTGATGCATATCATCGTCATGCTTGATGCATTGGTGACATAATAATAATAACCCTAATGGAAGAACTAATAATAACTCATAAAATTATGCCATAAATGCATACACAAATTCCCTTACAATGCCCTTTTCAGGGGGATTTGAATATGGCAAACATATAAAAAATAAATTTATTAAAGAAAGAATATACAGAAATTTGGGGGTGCCTGGGTGGCTCAGCCAGTTAAGCATCCAACTCGTGATGTCTGCTCAGGTCATGATCTCATAGTTTGTGAATTTGGGCTCCATGCTGACAGTGTGGAGCCTGCTTGGGATTCTCATTTTCTCCCTCTCTCTATGCCCCTGCTCTGTGCTCTCTCTCTCTCAAAATATATAAACTTAAAAAAAAATAAACATTTGTTGCCTCTGATCTGGTACTCAAAACTGGCACAATACTACCTGTAATCCTAAACATCTTCTTTGTGTCTAATACCTCTCAGTCTCTGTAGTACTCCTCTCAACATCTCTTGTCTTATATACTCGGAAAACAGATTGAGTGGGTTCAATTCCTGGGATAGTTTGTGACTTGCGTCTTTGCTGATGTTGAAACCGACAAGAGTCTGGCATGTAGGGAGGGATAATTTGAGCAGCAGAATTCAGTAAATGAAAAGACAAAATAATTAATTTGTCAAATCCTTCTTAGCAAGAATGCAATAATTTCTTGCATAATAAAGTATTGTTTCTCAACAATAGACATAATCTTTTTGTTTCTTTCTGTTCATGACTCAATTTGTAGTTTTTAAAGAAGTCATGAATTAGCATGACATTTGCAGGAGTTGCACATCATGACCGAGGAAAAGTTTGTAATATCAGCCAACTTGAATCATTCTTATACTTGTACAAATGGAGGTCTAGTCATAATATGTGTGAAAAGTAATAATTTACTATGTATACAAGGCAATGGACAAAATTGGATACTGGATATTTTTAAACATTATCACTACTTATTTAATTTCTACTCCCAAATTAAAATTCCAGCTTCATATAGTGTTTGGCTTAAATTTTCATTTCCATGTAGCACGGAGGGGCAGAGGGAGCTGTGTATGTGTCTGGAGGGGGACTTGCAAGCTCTGCACCCTTGCCCTGGGCCTCTCCTTCCTAGGGCTGTTCCTGAGTTACAAAGGCAGAGCAGCACAGGATTCTAGTTCTGCCAGCTGATTTTGCAGCGCTGGCCTTGAGTTTCCAGGAGAGCGGCTTCCTCTCTAAAGATCATTATACTCGTTCACAGACACTGTTTGTTCTTTGGGAGATGAGAGGAAGAAGGTGTAGAGGAAAATACAGAGTTCCTGGCACAGAGATCTTAAGACCTTTGTAATTTTCTATGTGATGAGAGCAATAAAAAGTGTCTTTTGTTAAGTTAATAAAGTGGCTTTTGGAAACCATTTAAGTATGAAGGCTGGATGGAGGAGTCAAGATAGCAGGGAAGAAGGGGGAATGGGATTTCTCTAGTCCCTCAAACACGGCTGTATTGAGGTCAGAACACTTGGAACACCCAATAAATCAATCTGCGGAGTGACAGAAAAGTCTCCACAAGTGGAAGGAGACAGCTTGGCTGGACAGAGGTGCATGTATGCGAGAGTATAATGTATATTCTAGATACTGCCCCACCATCAAGGGCAAAAGACCCTGCAGGCACCAGCTAAAGGCCCTTTCTCAGCAGGGTGGAGTGGGCTACCCCAGAACCGGATCTGCATGGTGCAAGATCCTTTAAGACATTGGGTTTTGAATCCCAGCCGAGGGCTTAGGAGGAACAGGGAAACTGTGGAGCAGGAAAGGCTGACCACTGTGGTTTGGGATACCCAGTCTGTGAAGGAGAGAGTGGGGTGTTGCCATTTTTGTCCCCATCACCAACACAGTGGGGCTTCAGGGAACAGGACAGAGGCCCCCAGTGGAGGGAGGATCTGCTTACACCAAACCCTGTCCCTCTGTGCCTAGCAACTGCTTATCTACTGCAGCAGGACTGACACTGAGTGAACCAGATTGCCTCTCCTCCAGACCAGCACAGCCACTGGTCCCAGGTACCAATAGACTACTGTCCTCCGGTTTTGTATGTGAGTCTGTTTCTTTTTTTTCCCCTCTTTTTTTTCTTTCATTCTCTTCTATTTTTCTTCTTTTTCATTCTGCCTTTTTCTTCCCTGCTGCCCCCCCCCCCCTTTGGAAACAGGCTCATAGTTTCTGATTTGATTTTTGGTCAATTCTTATTATATACTTTCTTTCTCTGCTTTGTTTATCTGTTTAATCAGGCATTTTTACTCCATTCTTTTTACACCTTTTCTTATGTTCCTTTCTCTCTCTCTGGATTTAACCTTATAGTTTCTTTGATTCTTTGTTTGGTCTTTTTTTGCGCCTTTCATTTTTCTCTTTGTATGGGATTAGGTCCCCTGCCCTTTCCTTTTTTCCAGGGTTACTTCAACAAACAAATCAAAGCATCCCTGTTGGAAGGTCTAAACAATCCACCAATATGAATAAGGAGGAGCTTTAGAGAAGATTGACCAGTGGAATAGAGCAGCCAAACACACAACAACAGAGTTCATCCAAGACGTTCCCAAAACACTTCCTGAAATGCTAGGCCCTGTACAATGTATGACCCCTTTTAATATAATAGTACTCACAGGTGCAGGACACATAACAAGTTTTTAAAACACATAAAAGACAGAAACCTAGCGAAAATGACAAAATGAAAGAATTATCCTCAAAAGAAATTTCAGGAAGAAATGACAGCCAGAGAATTGCTCAAAACAGACATAAACAACATATATAAACAATAATTCAGAATAATAGTCATAAGACAAATAGCCAGCTTGAAAAAAGCATAGAAGACAGCAGAGAATCTATTGCTGCAGAGATCAAAGACCTAAGAGATAGTCATGATGAATTAAGAAATGCTATAAATGAGATGCAAAATATACTAGATACAGTGACAGCAATGATGGAAGAGGCAGAGGAGAGAATAGGTAAAATAGAAGATAAACTTATGGAAAATGATGAAGCTGAAAAAAAGAAGAAAAGAAAATTATTAGACCACAAGGGGAGAATTAGAGACCTAAGTGATTCAATGAAACAAAATAATATCCATATTATAGGAGTTCTAGGAGAAGAAGAAGAAGAAGAAGAAGAAGAAGAAGAAAGAGAGAGAGAGAGAGAGAGAGAGAGAGAGAGAGAGAGAGAGAGGGAGAGAGAGAGAGAGAGAGAAAGGGGCAGAAAGTTTATTTGAACAAATTATATTTGAGAACTTCCCTAATCTGGGGAAGGAAACAGGCATCCAAGTTTAAGAGGCACAGAGAACTCCCTTTAACATCAACAAAAATAGGTCAACACCATTATATATTATAGTGAAACTGGCAAAATACAAGGAGAATTCTGAAAGCACCTGGAAACAAATGGGTCTTAACCAACAAGTGTACACACATAAGGGTAGTAGCAGACCTGTGCACTGAAACTTGGCAGGCCAAAAGGGAGTGGCAGAAAATATTTAACGTGCTGAGTAGAAAAAATATGCAGCCAAGAATCCTTTATCCACCATGGCTGTCATTCAGAATAGAAGGAGAGATAAAGGTTTTCCCAAACAAAACTAAAGGAGCTCATTACTACTAAACCAGCCTACAGGAGATCCTAAGGGGGATTCTGTGAGTGGAAAGCAACAAAGACTACAAAGGACCAGAGACATCACCACAAGCTTGAAACCTACAGATAACACAATGACACTACATCCATATCTTTTAATAATCACTCTGAATGATTACCCCAATCAAAAGATATAGGGTATTAGAATGGATAAAAAAAAAAAAAAAACAAGATCCATCTATATGCTACTTATAAGAGACTCATTTTAGACTGGAGGACACCTGCAGATTGAAAGTAAGGGGATGGAGAACCATCTATCATGCTACTGGAAGTCAAAAGAATTAGCTACACTTATATCAGACAAACTAGATTTTATTTTTTTTATTTTTTGAATGTTTATTTATTTTTGAGAGAGAGAGAGAGAGAGAGAGAGAGAGAGAGAAAAGCAGGGAGGAGCAGAGAGGGAGACAGAATCCGAAAAGGCTCCAGGCTCTGAGCTGTCAGCAGAGTCCGTTATGAGGCTCAAATTCATGAACTGCAAGATCATGACCTGAATTGAAGTCAGACACTTAACCCACTGAGCTACCCAGGTGCCCTCAGACAAACTAGATTTTAAAACAAAGACTGTAAGAAGAGATGAAGAAGGGCATTACATCATAATTAATGGGTCTATCCATCAAGAAAAGCTAACAATTATAAATGTGTATGCCCCCAATATGATAGAACCCAAATACATAAATCAATTAATCACAAACATAAATAATGTAGACATAATAATACCATGATTGTAGGGGACTTTGATACACCATTTACAACAATGGACAGATAATCTAGGCAGAAAATCAATAAGGAAACAAAGGCTCTGAATGACACATTGGACCAGATGGACTTAACAGATATATTCAGAACTTTTCTTGGGTGCACACGGAACATTCTCCAAAACAGATGACATACTGGGTCACAAAGCAGCCCTCAAAGAAAATAAAAGGATTGAGTTTATACCATGCATATTTTCAGAATATAATGCTATAAAACCTGAAATCAACCACAAGATAAAAATTGGAAAGCTCCCAAACACATGGAAGTTAAAGAACATCCTACTAAAGAAGAAATTAAAAGATATATGGAAGCAAATGAAAATGAAACCATGACAGTCCTCGGGATGCAGCAAAAGCAGTCCTAAGAGGAAAATATATTGCAATTAGGCCTATCTCAAGAAGCAAGAAAGGTACCAAATACAGAACCAAATGTCACACCTAAAGGAACTAGAAATGCAGCAGCAGAGAAAGCCCAAAGTCAGCAGAAGAAAAGAAATAATAAAGATGAGAGCAGAAATAAAAAGTATAGAATCCAAAAAAGCAGAACAGATCAATGAATATGAGTTGGTTTTTTGATAGAATAAACAGAATTGATAACCCCCTAGCCAGAATTCACAAAAAGAAGAGAGGACTTAAATAGTTAAAATCACAAATGAAAGAGGAGAGATCACAACCACCACCACAGAAATACAAACAATTATTAGAGAATACTATGAAAAATTATATGCCAACAAACTGGACAACTTGGAAGAAATGGACAATTCCTAGACACTGACACACTACCAAAACTCAAATGGGAAGAAATAGACAATTTGAACAGACCCATTACCAGGGAAAAATTGAATAAATTATCAAAAATCTCCCAACAAACAGGAGTCCTGAGCCATATGACTTCTCAGGGAATTCTACCAGACATTTAACGCAGAGTTAATACCTATTCTTCTCAAACTGTTCCAAAAAATAGAAACAGAAGCAAAGCTTCCAAACTCATTCTATGAAGCCAGTATTACCTTGATTCCTAAACCAAAGATCCCACTAAAAAAGAGAATTACAGGCCAGTATCCCTGATGAATGTGAATGCAAAACTTCTCAACAAGATACTACTAGCAAATCTAATTCAACATCATATCAAAATAATTATTTACCATGATCAAGTGGGATTCAATACTGGGCTATAGGGCTGCTTCAATATTTGTACATCAATCAAAGTGATACATCATATTAATAGAAGAAAGGATAAGAACCACATGATCCTGTCGATAGATGCAGAAAAAGCATTTGACAAAATACAGCATCCTTTCTTAAAAAAACCCTCAAAAAAGTTGGGATAAAAGAAACATACCTTAACATCATGAAAACCATATATGAAAGGCCCACCTCTAATATCATCCTCAAGGGAGAAAACTGAGAGCTTTACTCCTGAGAACAAGGTAACGACAGGGCTGTCCACTCTCACCACTGTTGTTTAACATAGTGTCGGAAGTCTTAGCCTCAGCAATCAGGCAACGACAACAAAAATAAATAAATAAAAGGCATCCAAATTGGCAATGAAGAAGTCAAACTTTCACTCTTCTCATATGACATGATACTCTGCATGGATATCCCCAAAGACTCCACCAAAAAACTGCTAGAACTGATACATGAATTCAGCAAAGTCATAGGATATAAAATCAATGTACAGAAATCGGTTGCATTTTTATATCCCAATAATGAAGTAACAGAAAGAGATATCAAGGAATTGATCCTGTTTACAACTGCACCAAGAACCATAAAATATGTAGGAATAAACCTAACCAAAAAGGTAAAAGATCTGTACACTGAAAACTATAGAAAGCTTATGAAAGAAATTGAAGTAGACACAAAGAAATGGAAAAACATTCCATGCTCATGGATTGGAAGAACAAATATTGTTAAAATGTCGATACTACCCAAAGAAATCTACACGTTCAATGCAATCCCAATCAAAGTAGCACCAGAATTCTTCACAAAGCTAGAACAAAGAATCTTAAAATTTGTCTGGAACCACAAAAGATCCCATATAGTACAAGTAATGTTGAAAAACAAAACCAAAGCTGGAGGTATCACAATTTCTGACCTTAACCTGTATTACAAAACTGTAGTCATCACGACAGTATGATATTGACACAAAAATGGACACATGCCAATGGAATAGATTAGAGAACCCAGAAATGGACCCACAAATATATGGCCAACTAACCTTTAACAGAGCAGGAAAGAATATCCAATGAAAATAAGACAGTCTCTTTAGCAAATGGTGCTGGGAGAACTGGACAGCAACATGCAGAAAAATGAAACTGGACCACTTTCTCACATTGTACACAAAAACAAATTCAAAATAGATGAAAGACCTAAATGTGAAACAGGAAACCATCAAAATCCTAGAGGAGAAAACAGGCAGCAACATCTCTAACCTCAGACACAGCAAATTCTTACTTGACATGGTTTCAAAGGCAAGGGAAATAAAAGCAAAAATGAACTATTGGGACCTCATCAAGATAAAATGCTACTGCACAGCAAAGGAAATAATCAACAAAACTAAAAGGCAACTGATGGAATGGGAGAAGATATTTACAAATGACATATAGGATAAAGGGTTAGAATCCAAAATCTATAAAGAACTTACCAAACTCAATGCTGGAAAAACAAATAACCCTGTGAAGAAATGGGAAGAAATCATGAATTTCCAAAGAAGACATCCAGATGGCAAACAGACACATGAAAAGATGTTCAACATCACTCATCATCAGGGAAATACAAATCAAACCACAATAAGATACCACCTCACACCTGTCAAGATGGCTAAAATTAACAACTCAGGCAACAACAGATGTTGGTGAGGATGTGGAGAAAGAGGAACACTTTTGAATTGTTAGTCGGAATGCAAACTGGTGCAGCCACTCTAGAAAACAATATGGAGGTTTCCTCAAAAGGTTAAAAATAGAACTACCATGTGACCCAGCAATTGAACTACTAGGAATTTGTCCAAAGGATACAGGAATGTTGATTTGAAGGGGCACATGAGCCTTAATGTTTATAGCAGTTCTAGCAACAATAGCCAAATTATGGAAAGAGTACAAATGTGCACTAATTGATGAATGGATAAATAAGAGATAGTATGTATACACAATGGAATACTACTCAGTGATGAAAAATAATGAAATCTTGCCATTTGCAAAAATGTGGATGGAACTGGGGGTATCAAGCTAAGTGAAATAAGTCAGTCAGAGAAAGACAGATATCATATGATTTTGCTCATATGTGGAATTTGAGAAACTTAACAGAAGACCATAGGGAAAATGAAGGAAAAATAAGATAAAAACAGACAGGGAGGCAAATTCTAAGAGACTCAAATACAGAAAACAAACAGAGGGTTGCTAGAAGTGGGGGGATGAGCTAAATGGTTGATGGGCATTAAGGAGGGCACTTGTTGGGATGAGCATTGGGTGTTGTATGTAAGTGAGGAATCATGAAAATCTACTCCTGAAGCAAAGACTACTTTGTATTTAGCTAACTTGATAATATTACTAAATAAATAAATAAATAAATAAATAAATAAATAAATAAATTCTCACATTTATTACTTACAATTTTTGGGGTTTTTTAGTTTTAGTATGTAATATAAATAATGGGTGTTTCAGAAAATAATAAAAATAGATTTTGATATATATAAATACTTTTATTTTTCCAATGCTTTCCATTGTCTTCAATTTGTTTTTTTAAGTAGTTTGTTTGCTTGTTTATTTATTATTTATTTATTTATTTATTTATTTATTTATTTATTTATTT